>NC_136695.1:21450262-21527762 GCF_947650265.1 Symphodus melops
CCCGGGCTGTAAGCATGTCACAGACTCAACAAAAACTTTTTTTTCTGTCATGTCTCAAAAACTCTAAAAGAAACTCTTAAGGGATGCAATTCATTATTTCAAATTGATCAATAATAGACTTTGTAATACATATTGCTTCCTGGAAACTGTGAGAGTTTTTCTTTTTTCCCAGATCAGTTTAACCACACACCCATGAGATAATAACTGCAAATGAGATAAATCACAGCACCAATCACTGTCTCTGTACTCCAACACTTCAAGAAAAGTCGTCCTCCTGTGTTTTATGCAACCGACTTTTTGTCTGTTTCTGGTTATCCTTTTCCTTTTCCTCTTCATTGTCTTTATTTCTTCACAATCTGTGACTGTCATGTTTTGTGGCTTATTAACGACATGTTGGGAATGAATTAAAAAGGGGAAACTAGGAAAGCTAATTGCACTGTTTCACCCTGTTAGCTTGATTTGTTCTGTCTTTTAAAGCCAAAAAGTTAGAGGTGAAGCAAAACCAGTGCAACTGCCTCTGCACTGAATCAGGTTTATGTGCTGATATAAGCACCCAAGAGCCTCTTTCAAGTAACTATGGCTGACATTTTGACCTATACTTCTCTCAGGTGATGTCTGCTCATAAATTGTCTCTGCTGTGGCGGCACACAGTGGTTGTGTAGAGCTTGCTGTGACCTCAGTGCTCTGTTTGTCCTTCACCTTCTCCTAACCTTTCTTCTTTACTCTCCTCTGCTCTTATTCCACATCCTTGCTCACTCTGACCTCTCTCTCCCTCTCTCTCCCTCTCTCTCTCTCTCTCTCTCTCTCTCTCTCTCTCTCTCTCTCTCTCTCTCTCTCTCTCTCTCTCTCTTCCTTTCCTCTTTTCTCTCTTTCTCTTGCTCTCCCCTCCCTCACAGGGTTGGAGGAGGGGGGGACAAGCGGCAGAAGAAAATGGCTGCCATGACAACGGTGCCCAGCTATACCCCTTCACTGTGGGTGAGAGTGTGTCACGCCCTCCCCCGGCTGGACCTCACCATGCAGATGAAGGATAACATCTTTGTCCCTGACAGCTGGGAGTACCAGCAGGTAATGGACACCTGCCACAACTGCTCGTAACACACTGTAACCACATGCTCAGTCTGAGGGGACACATTGCATAATAATTACGGCCCTGTCGCTCCATTTGTAGATATCTATGTCGAGGAATGTTGTCACGACAATTAAGTAACCAGGGAAACTACAAAAGGAATTTGTGTTCCAAATACTTTTTATTAAGGCATTTAAAAAAAAGATTTGGCAGGAAGATTGCATTATACCACTTAATAGCGCCTTTGCTCAGATGTGATTTTCTTTCATTTATACCTTTTTAAATGCTGTAATGATCTCCTCAGTCTCACCTCTTCTTCGATGCATGCAGATACATTACACACATTGGTTTCAGTGAGTGTATGAGGGTCATTTACAGGTCTCCACTGCTGCTCTGGACTTTCTCCTTCAACAGAGTCCATCTCATACAATAACTGCTTCAGCATCTCAGAGTTCGTGTTAGTGACTCTGCAGTACCAGGGGAAAAAATGTTTGTGTGTGTGTGTCTGTGTGTGCACGGTGGGGGCACAAATTATCCTGCTGAACAGAAAGACAAAAGAGAGTGAAAGTGCTCAGAGAAGGAGAATGAGAGAGGGAATGAGTAATGCGAGGAGGTTGCTATACAGAAGACCGGGCACATACAGAGAAAGACAGACACAGAAAGAGAGAGAAGCCTGGGAGAGTGGGAGCGACAGAGAGAGAGAGAGAGAGAGAGAGAGGCGGTGAATGTATTTAAGTAGGTCACAGATTATTAATAGAGATTCAGTGGTGTGGAGAGAAAGAAAGAGAGAGTGGGGGAGAGAAAGAGTGTGAGAGTGCAGGGAAAGGAGGGATTGGTGGAGTGGGGAGGGGCTACAGGGAACAGGAGGTGAGCTATGGAGAAGGTAGAGGAGTTAGGAGAGAGAGACGGGCAGATGGATGAACGATAATGCTATAGATGTGTTGGAGTGAAATGCATTTCAGTAATGTTGACTTTATGACATGGAGCCTGATCAAGAGCAAAGTCTCATGGCTTAGTGACATTAATATTCACTCTGGACCGACAGATCAGGGGTTCATGGGTTAAATCCTTTGAATCAAATATAAACAGTCAAGAATTATATTTTTTTTCAACTTTATTATTGTGCATTTTAAAAAAATATATATTATTGTGTCATTTATTTTCCCTATCTATTCTAAAGTCACAATTTATACTTTACATTTTTAAACACTGTATCTCCTACCGCTAATGGACGCAGCACAATATGACAAGCTGTAGGATTTAACAGGATTAGTTAGTATTTTACTCTCTCAAATTGCTCCTCTCCACTTGTAAAAATGAGATTAAAATGCAGTTTTTCACATTCAATGAGTCATTTCTCCTCTCCCTCCTCCTTTCTTCCTCCTCTCTTTCAGACTCTGCTGGTTTTGTCCAGCTTATCAGCCATCGCTCTCGTTATCTCGCTCTTGGTGGTTCTATCCTTCCTTATACACTACTGCTGCTGTCACCGTGGCGACCGGGGCGAGGGATCAGAGGAGGAGGAGGAGGATGAAGATGGCAGCACAGGTCACGGTTACAGCGGGAAGAAGGGGAGGGGCATCTGCTGTGTCACGTGGGTGGCGGTGGCGGCTGTCACTCTGTGCTGGTGAGGAGGAGGATTCAGATGCCATTATTGACCTCTTATCTATCGTATCTGATCGCCACATGCACATCCTGTCGCTATGATGGGGGAAGTTTTCATCTTTTGCTGAAGTAGACAAATCATGCAAGACTGTAAAGAAAGGCTCCAGTTTGCGTAAAAGTTATATGAGCAAGCACTATCAGCAAACAGAAGAATGTAAAGACTGAGAGATTATATTTTTTCCAGAAAGATGTGTATACTTCCTCCTGAACTGATTATTTTCTTTTTAACTCTTTCCCCGCCAGAGAATTCTAGAATGTTTGCCAGCCAGCGCCAGCCTTTTTCACCATTTTCACCAATCTTTCAAGACTCACAGAATATTTTGTTCTTTGAATATGTAAATATTGAATACATCAAAAGAAAGATCAGAGCCTCTGCTTTCATATACAAAAAACTATTTTATTCAAACTTCATTCAATCTTTTTTTATCAGCACTTGAATATCGGCCATTTTCACAAAAAAACCACATTCCGGACAAAAAGCTGAGAAAACAGCACTTTTGTAAAACACACTTATTTTCAAGAAAAAAAAGTGATTTTGAGTTTACATTTGGATTCTTTTTACTTTCATTTGACAACTACAGTTATATTTTAAAATAAATAACTAAAATAAATAAAAATGATTACATAAAATTATTAATTTTCTTTGAATAGTGTAGCACTACAACATTTACAAACTATATTATACATTTTTCTTCTCTTATACACTCAGAAATACTTTGTTTTTACAAACACTTAAATATCATTATTATTTTCAATAATAAAACATTAGTTGAACAAAAACCTGATCAAGAAGAGAGACAACTGTGTCTCCCAGGGAAGTGCCTTCTCCACAATAGGGTTTCATGTTGTAACAGTACCCTGTGTCAGAATCACAAAGGATGTAGGATTTGAACCCATATTTGACAGGTTTTTGGGGATTGTACACCCTGAACGCTAGCCGTCCACACCACAGAAGCATACCCTCATCAATGCAAATGTTGGTGTTAGGTTGATACATTTGACTGAATTTAGATATAAGGTAATATAAGACAGGGCGGACTTTGTACAACCTGTCAGTGCTATTTGCTGGCCTTGATTCATAATCATTGGAGTGTAGAAATCTCCATATGATTTCAAACCGGTTGCGGGACGTGACCTTGTTGAAGTAGGGGGTGGCCAAAATGTCATCTGTAGACCAGTACATTTCAAGGTCAGGCTTAGGAATGATATGATCAAGAGCAGCAGCACCATTTAGAGGTCCAGGATTCTCAGTGAAAAGGAAAGTCTTTTGGCTGCCAGTTCATTTCTTTCCACATCAGATTACCTGGACCAGGACCTGGCTGGTTTACAGACCCTCTTGCTTGGTCACCAGGTACTTGACCTCCAAAACACCCATAAGATCCACAGGTCCGACCTCTGCCTCTTTGCTGTGTTCGACCTGTAAATAATTAGAAAGACAATTTTTTTATTCAACAGTGTGATGTGCACAAAGAGAGAAACGTTATTTTTCGGCCTCTTCATATCACATCTTACCTTTTTCACCTTGTAGGTCTGTATAAAGGAGACCTGGGCCTTGAATCCCTGGACTCTGTGTGTAACATGACAGTAAAATGTCAAACAAATATTCATTTGGTAAATAGTTTGTGTACAAAATGAAAGCTAAATTATTTCTTTTTTTATCTTCTCTCACAAGTTAGCAGATGCTCTTGTCTTGTAGTATCTAATAATCAAACAATCCAAGTAACATACTATCAAACTAAATAAAATATGTTATCATGACTCACCTCTTGCACCTACGTGTATGTCTGGACCTTGGAGACCTGGATCTTGGAGACCTGGACTCTGTGTCTGGAAATTACAATAAAATGTCCGTCAAAAATTCGTTTGGTACATAGTTTATGTACAAAAATGAGAGATATGTTATTTCGACGTCACGTTATCTCATGAATTATCAGATACATATGCTATCACGGTGAATCAAAAAATAACGTGATCATATCTTACCTCTGACACGTCCTGAATCCCTCCATTCACTGTCGCCGCTGCTGTCTTCATCCAGATCAGTTTCACGGAGGTCAAAAAATGAATTATCAGAGTCTGTATCGATAATTAACTCTGTAGCTTCCACAGCTGAATATCTCCTTGCTGGCGCCGGCATGTTTGTACTATTCAAGAGCTTTTATCTCATATCTATACGGCTAATGTTGACTTTTTGACGCGCGTCAAACTCACATACAGACTGATAGAACTCCGACCGCTGGAAAATAAGGACGAAGAAAATGTTTGTTTTTTTCTCTCTACTTTCCCGCGAGTGGTCTTGTTTGTTGGTTTTTTGACCCCACAGTCCTGTAACTTTTTCACAATGTCCGCCAGAGCGCCCCCTATCGTATTACACTGAAAACACCAATTGACGGAATATTCCGTCAATGGCGGGGAACGGTTGGGTTCCAAATGACGGAATATTCCGTCAATGGCGGAGAATGAGTTAATATTGTTTCCACAATTCATCATCAGCATTTAATTTCTGTTGCTACGTCAAGTTTAGATCATTTCAAGTTGTTTAATCCAATGGTTCTAAACAGATGAATCTGAAGGATTGTGAGATAATTCAGAGTGCAGGAGGGAGCAAAAGTTTGGACACACAACTTCACACTTTGTTGTCTTTTATAGGCTGCTACTTGGCTTACGACACAGAGTAGTAACACCTCACTTCTTATCTCACTCTTTTCACGCAAGAAAGTTTTGTCCCCTAAATGTTGAACTACTCCTTTAATTGAAACCACCTGATTTGTGTAGGCACAGCTGTACAATTATTGCATTTTAAAGCGACAGCTGTTCTGTTCACCTGATTTGTATTTAAATACTGTGCTTGACCAAATCTACTTAGTTACTTCCGAAACTGCCTTTTAGGTGGAGCAGCATCGAGGCTGTGAATCACACCCTGTCATCCTCCATCATCATGTGGACTTTAGTCATTTATACAGACACCAATGTCACTGGAGAGGACAGGAGGCCTGGATGACAGCTGACGGTCATGTTGGGTTGCTGTTTACCAACCACAGGCCTCTGACAGCTGTGTGTGTGTGTGTGTGTGTGTGTGTGTGTGTGTGTGTGTGTGTGTGTGTGTGTGTGTGTGTGTGTGTGTGTGTGTGTGTGTGTGTGTGTGTGTGTGTGTGTGTGTGTGTGTGTGTGTGTGTGTGTGTGTGTGTGTGTGTGTGTGTGTGTGTGTGTGTGTGTGTGTGTGTGTGTGCGCGTGTGTGCGCGCGCACGTTTCAGTGCTTCTCCATCACTTGTGTATGAGAGATGGATCTCAGCACGCCCACCTACAACACAGTCACTTACCCGTCAGTGTTTCCCCTTTAGATCTGGTGAACATGCAGTCATTGAGTCAGTACACTGTCTCTGCTGTACATAAACAGAAATGCTGCTTGGCATCTGTCCAACACACTCTCATATAGAGGAAGCACGAGTCAGCTGCCCAGCCGACCTTTTAAAATCTAAATCTATGGGCCAAGCTGTGTGCCATAATGAAATTATACTGCAATTGAATGCTTCAGTAGGGCTTGTGATTGTATTCCAGTCCATTCCCTGCACAGAAGTTTCTGTAATATCACAGGACACGATGTACTGAGCATTAGATTCCAAGTGTCATAATGATGTCATCTTATATAGACTGTAGGTTTCTGTGCTTCATGTCTCCCCCTTATGGATCCTAATGTAAAATTATGGAGTTGTCTCCTTCGCTGATGCTCCATACAGGATCTCTCTGTGGCAGACAGGATAGAAAAATAATGCGGCAGTTTACATCTTGAAAATATTTAGTGCGACACCCTTTTGCTCCAGACGGTGGCCTTTCGTCACAAAAACAACACTGTGTCATTTGAAGTGTGCAGCCGCATTACCCCGCGTTCACATTTGGCAGCTTGAAATGCAAAGCACACACAGACACAGACACACATTCCTCCTTTTTCCCCCCTGCTTTCTAATCTGGGTCACATACTTTGTGGGAGATTGGGTCATACCATTCCTCTCGGGTTTGAGGGGATTTTACGAACATCTGGCCCGAGCTTTAATCTGAATATTTGAATAACCGAAAGATGTGTAAACACGTGCTATGTTTAACATTCGTAATATTTTCCTCGCCGAAGCTTAACCATTGAGTGCTTGGAATCAGATGTTATTTTTTTTCCACAATCATCTGTTTATTCCTTTCTCTGTGTTGCACTGTTGGTATGCTCACACAGACTGCACACATCCCATCCTCCTCAGCTCTGGCTGCTTGTGTCTAATTCATTTAAAATGTACATACACACTGAATTAAACATTATATTTAGGCCTCTGCTTCCACTTCTTCTTTCCCCTCTCTCTCTCTCTCTCTCTCCCTCTCTCTCTCTCTCTCTCTCTCTCACACACACACACACTCATATATATTTATCCTCCCACAGTGTTTTCATGTCTCTTTTTTCCTCTTTGCAGTGTTGCCATAGGCGTCGGTTTCTATGGCAACAGCGAGGCTAATGATGGGATGTATCAGTTGACCTCGTCTCTTCTCACAGCCAATTATACGCTAGCTTCCATCGATCTGCTGGTGAGTGTTGCTCCCTGCAAGTAAACTGTCATGCAGACTATCTACCCATAGTGTGTTTGTGCATGAACGTGTGTGTGTGTGTGTGTGTGTGTGTGTCTGAGTGTGTTTGTGTGTCTGAGTGTGTGTCTGAGTGTGTTTGTGTGTGTGAGAGAGAGAGAGAGGAAGAGGATGTGTTGATGCTTACATGTGGTCTACAGAGAGCCAAAGACAATCAGAGACAAACTTCTGTTGTATTGATCTCCCTGTGGTCAGACAGTGGTTTTTGTGTCTGACTGATAAATGTCCTCCTTCTGTTGAACGCTGTAGAATATGCAGGTCAGCAAAAACCAACAATAAAGACCCTAATACCTGGCTGATTGAGATGGAAAAACACACATGAGTTTATCAGCCCAGCTTATTATCATTTTATAAAGAATCACAACATAGTAGTAAAAATGTAATATGACCCTCATGGAGCTCTACACAGGGGAGAAAGAGAGAGAGGGCATTGAACGAAAACAGTCTGAACTCCTCTTTTGTTGAATGGGAACAAAAAGACCCAACCTTCCAGTGAATCATTCATACGAGAAAAAAAAAAAAGAAGATGGATATGGCCCATTTGAGAAGAATAGTGCTTGATCAATCAAGTGAAAAAGACATGTTTGTGTTCATGGAAGTACCACATGTTCCCACTCACATGCACACGTGACTCTTTTGAAGCCCTAAAACTTGAAATTATGTACAAAATGTTAATAAACGCAGGAAAACTGCATTAAAGATAATGTGTGATTTATATCAACCTTAATTGAAGTAACAAGGGCCTTGTCCTCCATCACGGTGAGCCAACGGAAAAACAGGAGTCAGCTATTCAGAATTTAAATGATTAATGCTGTGAAGATTTCAAGGAAATATTAAACTCAAGGTACCAGAGCAGAAATATCCACACACGATAATGTGCATAGTTACTGTCTGTTAGCTTTATATAGCTGCTGATAACTTTTTTTACATTTGTCTTTATAGCTATCTTAATCTTATATTGCATCTGCATTCATGATAATGACATCCTATTCTTTTATCTAAACGGACTTATGTAAAACATAGGATAAATGTGCATGCAAAAAAAAATATCTTCCTCTTCATTTTGTTGCATGACCTGCTCTCCGAATTGAGCTAAACTGGCGACCGTGAAATATATAGATTAGTATTAACTATGCTTTTAAATGTGTATGTGCACACAGGTGTGTTATCAAAAATTAAGATGTTGGATAATAAACAATTAGTTGCAAATAATTAGCCTCACCCACCCTGTTCTGATTTAGACAGAAAACAAATAAGTCATCACAATTTTAAAACAGTCTGAAAAAACCTAAGAGTTTGACATTAGGCAGTTTGGTCAGGTCTAACTTTGCCTCATAGATGATCAGGAAATGTGCATTACAAGCTGCGGCCCCAGGTTGTCCACAATCTTTTCTTCTCCATCTCAATAAAACAACCACAATGGTTTTACAAGCATCATCCTCTTCACTCTGTGGTTTCCGTCCCACTTAACTCCCCTCACATTCTTTCCTCCTCTCCAGATTTCAGACACAATCTCCGGGCTGCAACTCTCCATCTCTGGCCCTCTGACCTCTATGGAGGAGCTTTTTACCGGCAGTAAACCGTTTCTGGCGTCGACGCGAAACTGCCGGAGGTTATCTGAGAACATGATCAAGCTCCTCTCCTCCATCTCCCTGGCTCGCTCCAACATGGATGCAGGCCTGTGGAACGACAGCAGTGTAAGCGGGGCATCCATCATCCCTCTGACCCCGGTCCCTCCCTCTGTGGCTCCAACAGTGGTACCCGGCAGCAGCTTAATGCCCAACCCTTTCTCACCTGGCTGGGCTGCCAACACACTGATGGTCAATGAGGACTACAGGTGAGGCTGCAGTCCAAAAGGACCACTGGACTAATGAGTAAAAGTTTAAATTAGATTTTTTTTTTTAACACAAACGATATCCTTTTTGATACTGTGCTACAAAAAAATATATGTTCACTTGACAAAATAGGATGAAATTCAAAGTTGTCTTCTCCATATACACAATCATGTACTCCATATTGCCACAGCACCAGTAGTAAACATTGGCATCGACAAGTGTGCTTTCCTGAGACGGGTAATGAAGTTCAGGATCTTGAACTACTTGCACAGTTTTCTTTAATTGTCTTGGTTATTGTTCAAGAAGCAAGGATTCATTTCGAGGTAGTTTCAGAAGTGTTGAATAAAAAAAGATGGTGTTACTCTTTTCTTCTCATTTCCACTTACAAAACAAGCTGAAGTCTTGCTATTCCCGTCTACAAACCTCAGCGTCAACTAAAACTGATTTGTCAAATCAACAACAATAACATCTATGTGTTTGTGTGTTTGGGGAAACACAAAGAGATTCATTTCATTTCATTGTTGGTAAAGATAAACTGTGTTTGTGCTGTATTTGATACAGGCCCTCTTTATGTTCTAAACTACTAAAATTCTCTTTTTTTCGTGCAAGTTAATCATGAAAAAAAACAAAAAAAACCAGACGGGACTATTTGGAGAAGGATTCCTATAAACCCTTATGGAACACTTCACAAATATCAGCTTGACCAGACTGTTTATCAACACTGTCAGACTCAGTTTTTCAAAAGGATGAGGAAACTTTTCAGACCTCCCTTCATTAATATCACATTTTAATCAATATGGCTGTTTTCTCTCAGGTTATGCAATAAAAACAAATTCTGCTAAACATTATATGGTGATGGCATGCCTTCATATCCCATCTCCCATAATGTGTACACCCTTAAATTGTTAGAAGTAAAAGTCCATAGCTATAATGCTAGTATTGATTAATTATGCAAACAGTTGCAACAATATCAAAGTAAGTGTTACCACACACAGCTGACACACAGGATGTCATTCATCAGCTGTTTGAGACAGTCAGAGGTTAACAAGGGGTCAGCTCATAACTTCACCACTTTCCGGGCTTCCTGCCGTGGAGTCAGCCTCACTTTTATAAGCACTAAAGCTATTTGAGCTCACCACAGGCATGTGTTGAGTGAATGACTCTTTTTTCCCCCTAACATAAATATCCTAATAATCTTACTACACTACGCACACTTTGTTTTACTTTGGAAACAGGAAAGTTTTAATCCCGGATCAGGAACAAAGCTGAATATAGAAAACACAGTTTATTTCACACATCACCAGAAACAACAAGATGACCAATCGCCAGCCCTTTATTCTTTTTGCACTGCACAAGTACAGTTCAAAGATATTGGATGGCTGTCATTATGAGTGTCAACTTTCTGTATAATGGTGTATTTCTTTGATATAGGTGGCTGTCTTATGTGTTGCTGCTGCTGCTCGACCTCATAGTGTGTCTGTTCATCCTGCTGGGGTTGGCAAAGCAGGCTCGCTGGCTGCTCATCCTGTGAGTACACACACGCACGCGCACGCACGCACACACACACACACACACACACACACACACACACACACACACACACACACACACACACACACACACACACACACACACACTGAGTCTTGTTCATTTAGACACAAACAACACAACAGTGAATTAATGGTCAGGGTGTCCTCTTGGCTGAAGAGCTTGTGCTGCTCTCTCCCACAACAGGATGACCGTGCTGGCCTGGCTGGCTCTATTCCTGAGCTGGGGCTCCCTGGGTTTGGAGACAGCCACTGTAGTGGTGAGTAGATCCAGGACAAGAACCCTGCTAATGGGAGGAAGGGAGGGAGAAAGGGAAGAAGGGAGGGATGATGAGCTGGAGGAATAGAAAGTGAATGAGCCTATCATTGGAAGGATGGCCACCTACAGCTGAGGACAGAGAGCTATAGGAGGCCGAACCATGTCATGATGGCAGGCCAAACCGAGGGGATGTTTGTGTGTCATTTCTGTACCCATTGTGCTAAACTGTGAAAAGACCTGCCTCCTAGGGAACGCTGCAGTCGTGGCAGAGGACCAAAAAGGCAGGAAAATGGGGCAGAGATTAAAGATTCAATGTGCGTGTGCACATTTGTGAACAAAGTGTGTTTGTGTCGAAAAGTGCATGTTTTCCATGTAAGTGTGTTTGCGAGTGTGTGGGCGTTTGGCTTGGAGAAGTGAAAATGGAAGATGAGGAGAGAGGAAGCGGAGGAGAGAGCATCTCCAGATCAGTTAGAGAGACGGAGTGAGAGAGAGAGAGAGAGCAGTGCAAGGCTTGAAGATGGAGCGTTAACTCAGTCCCTGAGGCTTCACGGGCACGATGTAAGGAGGTACAAGTGAGATTTGAATCCTACGAAGTGAAATTCACAAACATGATAGCCGAACAAACTTCCAGCTGTGCTTTTAACGCCTATGAAAACAAGCAGAGTGCTTTGATTTACACAGAAATCGGACCACTCTCAAACAAAACAAGAATGTTTTCATGTCTTTTACAGAGTAGTCCTTTTTTCTGTTTTTCCTGTGAAGTTTGATCTCACTCTATGAAGGGGACTCTGTTTATAGGGTTGTTTGAAGAGGGTAAATTGTGGCTGTTTTTCTGCCCTGCTGCCCACTTTAAAAGTCCCAGTGTGATGTGGAGCTGGCAGGAGATGTCCCAAGTCCTGTGGGTTCGAACAGAGCCGCTCTGTCTCTGACCACTGACTGGGAAACAATGGCCCAGCTGTGGGTCTGCCCACTTTCTCCTGCTTTTCCCGTCAGCCGCCCGGTACTCTGTGTGTGTCTCTCACTCCCTCTTCTGGTGGGCCGATCTCAAGCTGAGTGTGTTTGTGGGAGAGCTGTGTGTAAAAAGTAGGCCAGATTGTACAGGAATGTATTGAGATGATGTGGAAAAAAAGGTTAACAGAGGGGAGGACATGATTGATGAGCTAATGGAAATAAAAGCGAGTTGTCAGATCGTAGAGTTGGTTTATCCAGGACAGCATGGGATGTTTGAGATCAATATTCACTGCCGTATTGCAGGCTGCTGTCAGATATCTGAGGAGGTTAATATGTCAGTCGGTCTGTGTGTACGATAACTTTTTCCCTTGTGATCATTTTCTCTTTTGCCTCATCTGTCCCTCTCTCCTGCTGTTTTTTCTCTCGTCATCCCATCTCACTCTCCCTGTCACTCTCTGCACTGTCAGGCTCTCAGTGACTTCTGCTCTGATCCGAACATGTTTGTCCTCAACTCGACCCAGTTCAACTCAGGGACCAGCTCAGGTATGTTATTGAGTCCGTTTCTGCACACACAACACAATCTGGCAATGCTAGTTCTCTTCGGGTTCTCCAGCCAACTGGACTTAACCTCCAAACTGTGCTCATATCAGCACAATTTCACATAATGACAATGTCTTCTGTTGTCCTGTGGTGTTGTGTTGTCCATTCAGATGTGTTGGATTATTACCTGACCTGCAGCAGGCGCATGAACAGTCCGTTCCAGCAGGTAACATGACCTCACGTGTCTCATATACTGTATGTATCAGAGCACATTGAAGGCATTCAGCTGACACTCATCCCTGATTTACAGTAAGTGAGCAGGCTGTATGTCAGACTAGCTCAAGGCCAGTTAAGGACAAGTAATGTGAAGATGGGATGGACAGCTTTTGCTGCGTGTCCTTGACTGATGATCGATGATTCCCTCTACACGCACAGCATTTGAATACTGTTTTTAAGCATTAATGCAAAATAAAAAACCCTAACCTCACGGACTTGTTGGCTACAGCTGCTGACCCAGTCGCAGAGGGCGTTGTCAAACATCCACACACAGCTCTCCAATCTGGACAGAAATGCTCTCACACAGTTCCCTAAAGCTGAGGTATGTTATTATATATGTAACAATGCAGCATAAGAAATCCAAGTTCCTCTTCCCCTTTCTCACTTTTTAAATGTTTCTGTCATTGCAGAAATCACTCAGGGAGGTTCAGCAGATACTCAACTCCACAGAGGGAAACTTCCATCAGCTGGTGGCGCTGCTGAACTGCCGAGGTCTGAATAAGGTAACAAGATACGTGGTGCATGTATATAGGACATTAACAAATGACAAAAAATATAGCTGATCACTGATTTACGTTTTTTCTACATTTCCATTTATTTGTCTTGTGTTTTGTCTGCAGGACTACATTGACTCTTTGAAAGGCCTGTGCTATGATGGGATGGAGGGATTGCTCTACCTCTCCCTGTACTCTTTCCTCTCTGCTTTGGCCTTCACTGCCATCCTCTGCTCCCTGCCCGGTGCCTGGAGGAGCTTCCCCAGGTGAGAGACAGGGGGAATATGTTTATCCTGCACATCTTTTTATAATGACGTTCTTATTCATGGTCAATAAAACCAACTACCAACTAGGAGAAGTAGCATAAACATTGCCAAAAGAAGAGGAGCCAACAACTTTACCAAAAAATACAGTTTAATGTTAAAAGGTGAGATATGAGTGGAACAGCTTTGTTGAATGTGTTGAGAGAAAATTTAGAGAGGAGACAACAAAAAAGTTGTTAGCTACAGCTCGTTTGATTAGAATACTGATCAAGAGTTGTAAGATTTCCGATTAGGTAGTTTGTGATTGGAATCTGTTCGCACAATTTTAAGTAATTTCTTTCCCTGAAATTTGACTTGCTGATAAAATTAAGTAAATAAGTGTTATTAAACATGGAGTTTGTCATCCTTTCTCTGCTCACACGTGTGCCTGTGTCTCTTTCTTTGATGACAACAGCGAATCGGAGGAGTACGAAGACTCGGACAGCGAGAGTGAGGACCCCTTCACCTCCCATCAGGCACGTAGACCTCAGGCCTCGGGGTCTCAACGAGGGGCCATGGCCCCCTTCTATAATTACCCGGGGGCCGGGTGGACACCCCCCTTTTCTAGTGCGCCGCCCCTCCCGTGAGTAACACAGACACACAGACACGCAGACAGACAGACAGACAGACAGAACAGCCCAGGTTTCTCAGGAAGGGGAGGATGTTGCTCTTAGATACAGACTCTACATCAGGCCTGGGCCTTTATTTGTAGATCTGTATACAACTTTTATTCTATAATGCCACCTCCCCTCAAGATTAGGGAGTGTATATATATATATACACATGCATATATGCTAGGACTTAGTATAACAACACAGAGTATATTCAACCAACACAAAGATACTTACCTATGTACTGAGGGTTTTTTGCAGACACATAGATTTTTTTTAGACAACACATCTCCCCTTCAAACTCTTATTTATAACAGTGATACACATGTATTGCACATCCATCTTCTGAAGGGAGTATTGCAGTGTAGCTATGTTTACACACTTTGGTCTATAGCTATGTAGGATTAGTGTGAATTCACAGCCAGGTTAAGCACATGCATTGCAGACAGACACACAGACAGGTCAATATGGACTCCAGTGTAGGCAGAGAAACAGACACAACTCCAGAAGTCTGTCTGTCTGTGTGTCTGTCTATCCGTCTGTCGAGTGTTTCAGGACAGACGATGTGTAGGCCGCTCGCTCATTTCACAGATCTGGTCTCAAATGGCGTCCTGTCTCCTAAACAGCAGCAGAGTACTGCTGTGTTGGGGGGAGGGTGTCATTGGCGAGGCTGCGCTCTTAAAAACTCCGGCGATGTGAGGCTCAGGTTGACTATAGGTAACCCCCGCTCCACGCACCCACCCATCACCAAAACACCCTCCCACATCTCTCTCATCCGCCTCCTTACTGTTGTGTCCAAATCTCTCCAGTTATCTCTCTGGCTTCTTGCTATATCAAACCGCCTGCTATACCTTTTATAGTTCTCCCCTTTTCTCACTTTCAGTTTTATGTTTTTTTCCTTCCTTCCACCTTCACTGGTGTTTGCAAACTTAGTTAGAACTCAGAGAATCCTAACAGGAAACTAATTCACTTTGAGTGCCAGCTGCTCCCGTATTTAATTTTAACACAAAAAACAAGGATACTGACTCAACTGAACTATCAAGGCTCAGAAACTCAGCCAGCACTAAAATACAGTCCACTCTTATTTTATTATTATTATTATAATTTTTTTTTTTTTACAAAGAATCAGCTTGGGATGGCTTTAAAAGCTTTCTGGGGTTTGTAATGCATATAAACAGATATAAAAAAACAGCTGAAATGAGACTGATGAGTCACATCCAGCCTTAAATGCATGTGATTGCAGATAATTTGCATAAATCCTGCAGTCAGGAGTGGACTGTATGGTGCTCACATGGCCTGTAGTATTAATACAAACTAGTTACACTGAGTGCTGTGGTATGCCGCACTATATTTCTAACCACTCTCTCTCCTTCTTGCCTGTCACCTGTCCTTGGGTCCCGTCACCCTGCGGTCTCCCCCTCTCCTCCGCCCCCTCTGTCTTTCTCAATGTGTCTCACCCCTGTTTCCCTCTCTTCTTCATCCTCCACTCCTCCTCTCCCTCTCTCTTCTGTCCTTGTCTCTTTCTATCTCTATACAGGACTCCAAACGTTTCCTCCAATGGCAACCCTGGCTATGAGAGCCTCCCCTTGACTGACAGGCAGTCCCCACCCCCCTCTGTGAGTTCCTCTGTACTTGTGACACCATCACAGTCTCTCTGCCTTTTTATCGTTGCTGTTAGTGCACACGCTCGCTTTGATAATTATAGCAAACGGATTAACATGGTGTTAAGCCTTCGACCTCGCAGGACCCTTTGGGCGGGCCTTTTGTTATTTTTGGCGCAATGCTGCAAATCACGCAAAAACATGAAAGAGAATTCAAATATTTCCACTGTCACCAATAAACCTGTGCTCTTCGATAGTAAGATCAATTTGATTGCTTCATGACCTGTTTTCAATATCTCACCCTGACCTTAACAGTTTTAATGAGTTTAGCAAAAATGAACGTTCAGCTGAAAGCTAATTCCTGACCTCAGACGCAGAAGTCTGACAAAAATGAATTCAGCTCAAGGAAACTTTACTTTACATAGTCACACCTCATGGTCCTCCAATCTCCATGACAACTGAGTAGAAATAAAAGCTAGTATCAGCTTTCCCTTTGCTTGGATATGTCTTACATAAAACAGTGTTGAAACAGTTGTCCTTACTATAAATGTTTACTTTTGAAGAGGTGAGACAGAAATGTTTCAGACAAATTGAAAATGTTTTGTTATACTCTGTACTTTCTACTTTTTATTCTCTAGAACAGAAGTTTGACAAAACGATCATTAAAAAAGTTATTCCACTCATTTCTTCCAGTTACTTCAGTCTTACTAAGCAGCTGGAGTCTGGAGGTGCCATCTGCAAATAACTACAATAACACGCTTAACACGTGACTATCATAATGACTACATGTAGCTATCTCCATTAAAAGTGAGGGAGCTCTATTTGAAATCTGTGAAAAGACAGTAAGCTAATATTTAGAAATTGCCATTAAAATTACGTCTATTTATTCCTATTGAAAACTAAATGTATTTAAGCCTGTGGGTCAGATAGTGAGATAAGAAGCTTCTGCTGCTCTTTATTATTTTACATCTTCACATGTGAATAACAAATCTTATTGTTTTCTCTTTCATTTTCTCTGGATCCATCTCCGGACCGTGTATACCTCTCCTCTCTTGACTCCCATCCTATTTTCTGGATGTACAGTACTCTCCCAGCATGCTGACTGGTTATGGGGGAAGTCAATCACATCCCAACCCTGCCCATTCGCGGAACCTGTATTCACGTTGATTCTATTTTTTTTTCTTTTTGGTTAGGAAATGTATAGAAAAAAAAAGTTTAGTTTTCATATGAATGGACACTTTACTGAAATGAAAAAGAAGCTAATGTGTATAAAATGAATGCTAGGTGTCAATTTAAAGTGCGTAACGTCAGTACCACTAAATATGATCATTATTAGAAGCACTTAAAAGAAGCAGGTATAAAGGGACTGTTGATTGAACCGACAGTGTTAATGCTGGTTGTGCAAAGCTACAAACCAAGTCCACTTGGTCTAAACTCTTCCTCCTTGTCTATCAAAACTCTTTGTAAACTGTGAACAGTGGTGAGGCAAGTCAGAATGGTATTGGCGTTACTACGTTGTAGTTTTATATTCTTAAATGTATCAGTACCACCGATTTATTTTTAAGTTTTTATATGAATATTGTTGTAGAAAAGCACTGGCACGTAGCAACACAACACATTTTTTTCTGTGAATGGTTATGCAGTTTTCTCACTTGGTATCTTTTTTTTTAATTACTTTTTATAGGTGGAAACTCTGTATTTTCCTTGTATTACCTTATGGTATTCTGTATATCTCACTGTCTATAATATCTGAATAATCATGAACCTTTGCTCTTAAAAAAAAAAATTACTTGAGGGCTACCAAGACCCTGTTTTCATGATTGAATGGAGGACTACAACTACCACTCAAGTCTTGAGAGTTGAGAACTACAATTCCCATGCGACAGCAGGTACATAGCAATACAATTCTTGCTACTGGTGCTGCAGTAGCCCTACCGTAACTAGCAATAAGTACTATGTATAGCATCGGGTTTCTGGGATCTCTCCACGATGTTTTGTGTATATATAAGGTATGGTATGTTGGAGATTTCATTGAACCCCCCCCATCCCTGCCAACTGACCTTGTTAACCCGAATTGAGTTTGTATGGTTATCAATGCTCCTTTTGAATGGCATCCTTTTACACTCAAAAAAGTCTAATATAAATAAAAATAACTTCAATAACTGTCATATGGTCTGCATGATGTCTACAAGTCAAAACACAAAGAGCTGTACAATATTGAACTTAAAACTGGAGGTCAAACTTTAATATAAATAAGTTTCAATTAGTTTAAGTATAAGTAGGTCACTAGTGTATACCAGAGTGTTCCTATTCGTTCGGATATGCATAGAATATAAAGGAGAGACAAAACACAAACATATAAGTTGCACGTACAGTCAAAGAAGCAATGTTTTTGCATGTTTGACTCATTACCAACTAAAATAGTGTTTTTCATGTCAGCTGCATTATCACACATCAATAACACAACTTTGACTTGGGTTTGGGATGGATTGTCGATCTCAAGAAAATGTGAAAACTCTGCTAGTTGGTTTTCCCCTCCTGAAGCTTGGTGAAAGGAAACAAAGACTGCCAAGAAGTAACACATATAAAAATCCCAAATATGGCAGGCTATAAAAAATGTTCAGGAGGTTGTAGTGAACACATAGAAACATGCAAAAACACTGGTAGTTCTTCCATACCTCGCCAGGTGACGCCTTTACAGTACCTTTTACTTATACCGTTTCTGTATAGGTGCACAAAAAGACAAATAGTGCTAACACATTTTACTCTATAGTGCATAGAAGGTTCAGAGAAAAGATCTCAGGAAAAGATGGTCCAATAGGCGTCTGCTTAATAAGTGTTGGGGTTTGACACAACCATCCTGCACGCACACATCACACTGATCGGAATTTGGCAAACCTGAAAGTAAAAATCTAGGATATTTTCGGTGAAAGATTCAGTTAAACCATAGTCATGTGATTTTAGTTATCAAAGTTCACTTTTTTTGCAGATGTTTGTTTATGCACAAAACAGTGAGAAATCAGTCATGTGTCTAAATCCAGCGATCATCAAACTTGCGCACATTTAGCTCAGACTAAATTAGCTTTGAAGAATCTTCCCAGACTCAAAACAAAAGTACAATAGTCGGACTATGCAAACACACAAGTAACTTCCAAGAAATTGTAGCTTTTTAGCTTTTACAATCAAAACAGTTCTTCATGTCAGGAGTAAACAAATGTCTCTGCTTCTCTTTGGAATTTCTTCTCTGAGTCTGAGTGTAGATATTCGATGGGTTTTAATGCATTCCCTGAAGACTTTTCTGTCGTGAGGTTTTTGTTTTGTACAAGAAAAAAAAAAGAAGAAAAAAAAGTCACATTTTCCCAGAGGAGATTTTTTTCCTTTCCCATGCGTTGTCCTGTCACAAGTAGTCACTTCTTTGGGAGGTCAGAGTTCAGCCACGAGCCGTCTTCCTCCACCTCCCGCCGGACGACCAGGAGCATCTCGGCCACATCCTGAGAGAGCTGCTCACTGAGAAACGAGCTAAAAAAGAAACAAGGACAAGACGAGAGGAGAGGTTACAAACACTCTGGACAGAGACAGAGGCTCGATTGCTGGAGTGCAGCATTCGAACACAAACACACTGTGAGGTAAGCTTCATGGGACCATTCATATCAGATGAGTCACTCGATGACAAGAGTCAGAGCAGTAAACAAATGACAACATCTGATTCCACTCAGAACAGACATACACACACACACACACACACACAAAAAAAGATTCCATGTCCACTCTGAAAAGCCCTGAAACCTCTTAGAGATGTAAATACATCCTCACCGTAATTCTTCTTCTCCTCCAATACAGAAGGGACTCTTTAGTTTGGAGTCCAAGTTGTAATATTGCCCGTTAACTTGCCGAACTGCGAGCCAGTGCCGCCGCCGGAGTGGGAGGGACACGATTCCAAGAGAAACCCGGGATGGGACATTGAGGATGAAACCCTGGACCTTTGACATGCAAAGGCTCTGAACTGTCCTGTATTTTATTTTTTTAAATGAAAGGGAAGTTACCATTTTGTTAGTCATTGATATTTTCTTTGAGTACATTTTATCTATTTCATGTTGCAAACATCCAACTCAATCTCCTCCTCCTCCTTACTTCATGTAGGAGATAGTTAAACATGTGATTCACATGGTAAAAATTCAACGCATACAACGTGTGCAGCAGTGAGTGCTGTGCGTCCAGATGTTAAATCAAAAATATAAATGTGTACTTTGAATGACAAGACAAGAAGCTGATGCTTGGTGAAGTTTTGGAAAAAAATGTTTATCATTTCTCTCCAAACAATCGTATTTATCTTGGCACTTTGCATGAAAGAAAATCAAATGCACAACCAAACGAAAAAGACAAGGCCAGAATTATTGAGATATAAAAAACCATACTTGTGCAGTCAAGCTTAAAGTTGCATAAAAAGGTTCAGTTTCTCTCACCTGCGTTTGTCCCACCACACCGCAGCCAGTTCCCTGCTCTGCAGAGCTGCCATGATGACGTTGACGTCATAATTCCCAGTACCTAACACTGAGCGATGAGGGTTCACCACACACTGGGGAGCCAGTCTGCAAAGATGAATAAAGGAGCAACAGAGATTTAAACAAAGAGACATCCACATGACTCTGGGTACAGTTCAGTTTAATATTTGGCCATAGTGCGTGGAGAGGCCTCTTCCCGATATGACGGCAAACAAAATGTAGGACCTCTCTGAGGTGTCTTGTTTTGTTTTGCCTACACACTTGAGGGTAGGCTTTCTATCTAAACCTCCACAGTGATTAAGTTCAGAAACAGCTACATATTTTTACATCGGGTCACAGAGTCTTCAATACATTATTCTCTAACCTCAGTCACAAGCCACATAGGCCATGACTCATTTCATCTGGTAGTCAATTATGTTAGAAAACAACTTTCTAAATAGAGGCCATTGATTGGCCTGTTATTAGAGAACATAAGTGTGAATTTTCATTTTCATTCCCTCTATTTCATGAAACACAAGGGAGTGGCTTTTATTATTCACTTTTAACACACACACACACACACACACACACTTTACTACTATATGAAACTGGGGCAGGGTGTGAATAACAACACTGACATCTCTTTGTCGCTCCAGCAATCAGACAGATAAAGATCCTGGTTCAAAAATATATATATTTTGTTGTGAATTTAGCAGTTCGAACCTACAGTCAATCTGGAATTAAATATTTTGCCTGGGGCAGAAGCAACACTGCTCCCCCTCCTCTTTACTCTTCTTCTCTGCTGGTACATCTATAGCAGGCTGTTTTCATCAATCTTGTGTTTTTTTAAATGTTACGTTCATGTCCTGCAAAACATTTTATCATCCTGGAGCAGAAGAAGACATTTCTAAAGTAAAAGAGATTAACTTCCAGGATCCAACCTGCTGCTGCCTAACAGGTCAAATTAGCGTTATTTCCTGGATTGTGATTTGGTGTATAGAAAGACCTCACGTCATAAATCAAACTATGGACCAACAGGGGACATATGTTTGTAAAACAATACACCAGTTATAAAATAATGCTACTTGGATTCATATGTAGGCAGAAATACACAAGATCTCCCTCCCTCTCTCTCTGTGTGTGTCTTGTCGTCTCTGTTGCTTTATAAGTCATCTAAAAGGTATCCTCACCGTTTGCAGATGTCATCGGCTGTCTCTTTGGTGAACACCCGCTCCTGCAGGACGTTGTTAAGTGCATGAATCGCGCACAGCTCCAATCGTTGCTTCTCATGAAACACTTCTCCTTCGCTCATACTAACGCTTTATCATCATAAACAAGCACATAGAAGAAGTATTGTTAACACATTTAATCCCTGGCGAACACAAAGCGATGTAAAAGGCAGCTAGCGCAGTTTAACAGGGCATCGATAGGGCAAACGACAACTTCAAAGTCTTCTGCTATTAGCTAATGTTACTGTTTGCTAAAGTGGCTAAAGTGTGATAGCACACTGGTTATACTCTGCTTAGAGGGCAAAACAACGTCGAAGTGCACAATAGTGAATGAATGATAAATAAATCAAGCTACTGACCTGCTGATGAAGCGATTCTCAGATAATACGATGCTGGTGACAGCTACATCTAGAAACCGGAAGCAGATCCGTTGTGTTGTTGTTGTTGTTGTGCAGCTGTCACGCCCATTCACGGTATCCAAGGTAACACTTCAGCAGCGTCCGCTTTACTTTGTTATTATTGGTTTCATTAGTTTAAAAAATAGCCACATAAACGACTTAATGAAAGGATAAATAAAATAATGCGTCTCCTTTGATACACAAACAACACACTACCGACCAGACTCGTGACTTTGGCCGCTGTGTTACAGCGCCACCTGATGTCAGTACTGAGGGAATAAACGATGGTGGTGGTTAGAATTTAAATGCAGCTAATATACCTAGAAATATGGTGATCGGGTTGGTAAAACTGATCATCAGCTTTTACTGAGAATAACTACCCGTAATGTTTTAATATTTTAATATTTGCAGGACAAATATTACACTACGGCTTAGTGACTACGCTATATTTTTTTGAAACGTGTAAATCATAGTTTATACTGAAACTGAAATATAATTACCAAACTTAAACTACAGTAAGTACTTGTGTGTTGTAATTCTGAGGTGTGCTGAAGCATTTAACACTTTTAAATCAAGGCACCAAACATTTCTGTTCAACATGGCATTTGAGTAATCCAACTTGTCGCTTATTACAGACACTTTTATATTGTTTTACAATGTGTATTTACAATAAATTCTGACTGTTTTCTTTTGATCAGTAACTCTTTATTAAACTCATGTGTTTCTCATTTCTTATATTAGCGGTTAAATTCCTTCCTGATTCTGAATGAGAAAGTAAAAAAAAACAACAGCATATTTTTATCTCCTGTTTTTACATCAACTTGTATGAGATTTCTTACGTTTTATATAATGTATTTTTTATTATTATTATCTTGTGAAATGTAGAAATGCTGTTTGTGCCTGTGTAAAGCACTTTCAATTGCCTGGTATCTTATAAAGGTGCTATATTAAATAAACTTGCCTCGTGCACTGGTTTGATCGGCACAAACAAAATAAAATTAAAATAATAAAATACATTACTTTTATGAAACCATATCAGTGTAATGTTTCTCTTCACTTGTCTGAAGTCGTAGTTAAAGATAAGTTTCTCTTTTGAATCTTGTTAAGCTTTATTGTATCCCACAAAAGACGCTTCAAGGGGGGGATGTGAATTTTTCAAACGGGCCAATAATGGCCAAGCATTAGTAACATTTCCCACTCCACGTTGCTCATTGGGTGTCAGACTACGCCACAAGGACAATAATGCATCACGATTGGCTAAATCTTTCTGACGTGTCACGCTACTAAGATGCCTATTGGTCTGCGGTAGTGGGTTAAACAGAGAATCGTATTTTTGTTCCTGTGTGTCAACGTAAAGAAGAAACGAATAGTGGCCAGTTAAACCTGGTTAAGTTTTCATTAAAGAAAGCGAGTTGAACATAAAAGGAAATCTCTCCGCGTATTTGTCAGCACTCAGACATTCACCGCTCGAGCTGAACTCTGGTCGAAGATGGTAAGATTAATGCTAACGGCTAAGAGCAGCAGATGCTAGCTTGTTTAGCCGTCGAGTATTTGAAGTCGGTAATTTCTCCTTATTGACTCCCAGACATCAATTTGTAAACTCACTCTACATTTTGTAATGTTGCTATTGCATTTATAATATTATTAACGTGCAATTATGCATTCAAGACTCTGAAGAGTTGTTTTTCTTCTATTTAAGTTACCAGATCGAGGCTAAGCTAGTAATGCTAACGCTAATGACAGACGTGATGTTTGTTTGACATTATGGATATTACACCCGGCTTTCACATGTATGTCTTAATGGTTGATTAATTGTCCTTAAATAGCTTTATTTTAAAACTTGTTTGACTTCTATTGAGACACTCTAATCTGTGAAAGAAATGTGAAGCTCACAGAAGTAGCTCTGGTTTTGTCAGAGTTAAAAAGAGGACATTAATAAAGTTTAAACAGTAACTATACATTCAAAGTATCGTCGTGTGTGGACTTTAGTAAGATAAGAAAAATATAAAGACTATCATATGCGGTTGACGTGATTTAAATGCATTCCTTACTTGTGTTGTTAAAGTAGATCCACTTTCTGTAATATCCCCACAATTAATCCATCATTAGTACACAGTAGCCTGTAAAACAGTAATACTGGTTAGGATCTGAATTATTTTATCAGCTGCAACAGGTAACAAACAGTTCAAATACTTTATTTTCTATGAATATTTTTTTAAAGTCAACGTCAAGCCACCACTATCTTTTACATTTCTCCTCATAGTTTGTGGCTCACATATGCAATATTTTAAATTGCCCCCCCATCGGGGACAAATGAAGTTTTTTTTAATTGAATTGAATATTCAAGTTGACTAAACTGTCTTTCTCCACAGAACTCCAATGTGGAGAATTTGCCTCCTCATGTTCTTCGTCTGGTCTACAAAGAGGTTTCAGCACTAGCAGCAGATCCTCCTGAGGGTATCAAGATTTATCCCAGTGAAGAAGACATCACTGAACTGCATACAGCCATTGAAGGACCTGGTAAGGATTGTAATGGGTGTAACATGAAACCAGCATTGAGCATAATTAGACACAAAAATGTCATGAAAGTCAAACTCTTATAAGAACAAGTATACCCTGAGGTAGAAATAAGTTGTTTATGATTTCTTTACAGTTTATTACCACAGCTATTGAGGAACGTAAGAGCTCTAGTTAAGTTGCAGTTTTGGATTAATTAGTTTATTTGTAATCATATCTCTCAAAGAAATGTTTTATCTGTGTCATACTTGCAGCTTAAAATGTGTCAGTTTGCATCTGGCCTTTTATCATATACCGCAACGTTATAACACCTCTTCCCTTTTAACATCTCCAGCTAATGGTGACTCAGACTTAAAAGTTGTCTGGGCATTTATGCTTATTTGGCTAAAGGCTTAATGTCAAGATCTTCTACCAGCTTCACAGAACCTCTTGTTATTTATTATTATGCGCCTGGAATATCATTCAAACATCCTCATATTGTATCCATTAATGCAGTTCTTTTAACATGTAGAACTTATTCTTTCCATTGCTCCTTGAAATGTATATCATTGTATAAATGCCTTTTATGTAAGGATGTTGTAGTTAGATTTTTTTCTTAAGGTTTTAGGACGACAACACGGCAGACATTGTCAATGCCATCTTGTTTCTGAGCTTGCTGCTAAAGACCCTGTTATTGTGGAGTAGGCCTTGAAGAACCAGACACAAAGCCACATTTGTCAGCTCCTCTACAGTACAATCTCTTAACATCATTTTAATTCACTGGCTCCTAATACTAGTGTTTCTATCAGATAATTGCTTTGGACATATTGAGTATGTGTACTACTGTTTTAGTGGAAATGCAGTATATAATGTACTGTCACATACTTAATTATTTTGACTTGGGTGAAAGATTTTCAGTTTTTGTTTGTCACCCTATTTCTTTTTCTGCAGCAAGTTTGGCACAGTCTGTTCATAAGATGAATTCTTTATGCTTTGACAGAGGGAACTCCGTTTGCCGGTGGCGTTTTCCGAATGCGTCTGGTCCTTGGGAAGGACTTCCCTGCGGTTCCACCCAAAGGGTATTTCCTGACCAAGATTTTTCACCCCAATGTGGGCCACAAGGGAGAGATCTGTGTCAACGTGTTGAAGAGGGACTGGAAGGCAGAACTTGGCCTCCGACATGTCTTACTTGTAAGAGAAACCCCAAATCAAAGTTCATCTGTGTTACTGTCTTTGTTTCAGCTGTGTTACAGTTTTGTTTCCTTTTTTCTCATTACTCTCAGACGATCAAGTGTCTTCTCATCCATCCAAACCCTGAGTCTGCTCTGAACGAAGAGGCCGGGCGATTACTGTTAGAGGACTATGCAGAATATGAGTCCCGAGCCCGTCTGCTCACAGAGATCCACGCCATGGGTGGGCCTGGTGGGACCTCTGGGGCACCTCAGGACCCTAACGAGGGCCCACAGCCAAAAAAGCATGCAGGCGACCCTACAAAGAGAGCAGGGCCCAGTGCAGCAGCTGTGCCAGCCGCTCTGGGTAACGGAGCTAATGGAGCCAGTACAACCAGCAGCAATAGTAACAGTAGTAATAACTCAAGTAATGTAGCAGGGAAAAAGAAAGCAGATAAGAAGCGTGCATTGAGGCGACTTTAATACCTCAGTAAACATTCTCAGCGTGTTTGTATGTGTGAGTGCGAGTGTGTGTAAATATAAATATTGAAGTGTACCGATAATGTTTTTCGTTTCCTTTTCTGACTATTTCTACCACCTATCCAAGACTTTCCACTTTGTACCCATATCTGAAGTTTGTCCTGTTGGCTTTAGAGCTGTGTCAATTATTTCCATGACACAATGACATTTATTTCTTAGACTTTTAATAGAAAAAGACAGCTCTTTGACTGCTGAAATCATGCCATCAGTTGTATTTTTCTTGCGGCCGGGTGTGAATGAACAATACAGGACTTGGATCTTACTGTTAAAAAAACAAAAAAACACTGCCTCTTTATTTCTGCCTGTGAAAGAGATCCAACTCTAATGTTTTCAGATCTTACATCAGCTCTTTTTAAAGTGATTCTTGGTAAATGCTGCTGTGATGGTACTGTGTACTGCTCAGCCAGACTCCCATGTGATTCTAAACCAGGATGTTACTCAAATGAAATAATGGTAGAAGTTGTTTAACAGTAATGTAAGAAGGCAGTATGTTCACATTAAGGAGATACGTGTTATTACACAAAACATTGAACTGTATTTGTCATATTATAATCCAATAGGGCACAGGTGTAAGAGTCAGCATTGGATTATAAAAGTCCTGTTATGTTCGTCACAGAATTTGAACCCCTTTACACGTTTTTGTTTTTTTTAAATATTTCTAAAATGGTTTCACTGTCCAGTATTTTCAAACGTTTATAATTGTCATGTTTATACCCGCTTGTTTTGTGTGAACACCTAGATAAGTGGCTTCTAGGGAACAGGATAGGTTGCCAGTCTACTTTATAAAAAACAAAAAAACTATTTCTAGAAAGCATAGTGTATATCCCTGATTCCCTACAATGCAGTTTTGTGCTCTCGCATACCCAATTCTAGACAAGCCATGGGGGTATCAGAAGAGCCATCGGTAAGAAAATCGCCACGTTTGACAGAGCGCGTCTCTCCACTTGTTGCACTGGCTGGGTTTCTTGGGCAGGTTTTCTCTTTTTTCTAAATGCATGCTGGGCCTACATTTCCCAAGGAAACACACTGAAGCGTTGTGTTCATTTGGATGGGAAAGGTGCCTCTGGAACTCCTGTCACTGTGCAGACTGTTGGCTGGATATTTTGTGTCCATTTTAAATTATTTAAATTAATAAAACATTGCAACACAAGAAGTGGATTGAAAAATGAGTCATTTACTAAGAAGTGGCATTTCTATACATAATTGCTTATCAGAGTATACGGTAAAGTGTTGTGCAATAATCTGTGAGTTATGTGCATCGGTATATCTGCTGAGAACGAGTCTTTCACTCTTCAGTGACGTATAATATCGCTTTATTTTGTTTATAGTGCTCGCCTGTTCTGCAGTGAAGGAATAACCATTATGAGGGGGAATCAGTAATTGCATCCACCCCAGCAAACCAGTGAGTGAAAGTGCACCCGGTGGAGTGTCTAATGAAGGGCTCCACTAGCCTCTACTGCAGACGTGCAGCAGCCCACACACCTGTGTAGAAATAGCAGCCTGCCATGCAGGTAATAATCAGGCCTTTCTCAGACACCTGGGCCTTCACCAAACCCTTTACACCGTCCCAAAAGCATATTTTGGAAATGCTTTGCATTTTCCCCACCTGCTCACCACATTCTTTATCTTTGCCTGTAACCTAAAGTAATTTTACATCAATCTGATGTTGCAGTCATCTATAAAGGGGAAATCAGGCATGTCTGTTTTTTTTGTTTTGTTTTTTTTTGCAAAAAGTAGATGCTATAATCTTAATCTATCTCTTATCTCTTAATTACAAATCCTTTTCTTGTCCCTATGTTTGATTTTAAAGGAAGCGTCACAATAATTGTTAACAGTTTTACAAATGCTGGTTTCATTCATGTGCTGCTGATCTAAGGCGGCAGTGAGTGTGAAGCCATCTCTTACAAACCTCACACTGTTTCCTTCACTTAAGGGGTTTGTGTGTGTGTGTGTGTAGGTGTGTGTGTGTGTGTGTGTGTGTGTGTGTGTGTGTTTTACATGTTCCTGCTGTTCTACCAAAACTTGGAAAAACCTCTGAATTGGCAGTGCAGGTCTGGGTCTAATTGACAGTTTCGTTCATGCTCCAGTGTTAAAGCTTTTGCGCCAATCCTCTCCGCTTCCCGTTTTCATTGCTTTCATAATTGCCACCAACATAATGACACAGTTGCTGTGGCAACCATGTCTCTCTTTTCTCTCCCTCACACACACATACAAAGAAAAAAAAACATACACACACATTTTGTATCTTGAAGGTTTTTCTTTTTTTGTTTGCTTAATTTACTGGCTGCTTGCATATTGTGCATTATTCCCCCGACATTTTTGTAGCTTTGTTTCATCCTCGTCTTTTACTTTGAGGATGGAAGAACATTGTGGCTAAATCTCTGACCAATATATTTTTTTGCCAGAGCTGATAAAAAGTAGGTCTCCAGGGTCATTCAATTAAAGAGGGAAATGAATTGGAGGGGAATACACATGAACGCCACCAGTTGAATGGGCTTAATGACCAGCATCATCATCAGCAGCAGCGCGAGCTGAGAGTCTCATCAGCACCAGACTGAGCGACCAATCACAGCGCTCCACCACCGGCGGACCTCCGTCAGGCCAGTCGCAGTTAGGCGGTGTAACCTATATCTCTCTTGGAAATCATGAAGGCAGCCAGCTCATTCAATTCTAGATGGGGAAAAGTTCAATTAGTTAAATCTTTTCTTCTTTGCTGACTTTACGCACCCTGAATTTCTGCGTTTTGTCCAGGATCGTAGGCTACCTCTACAACTTCTGCTGTAAAACATTTTATTACTGTAGTGCATAGTTTAATTGTCTCATATGTCAGAAAATCTGAGAACATCTCGTTATGGACACTGATATTTTGGTCTACTGCTCGCGTTTTTTTTGTTTTCTTTCTGCCGTAATAAAGGATTAAAAGACGCCGGATGGAGACAAACCAAGAAGAGGGATTGAGAACTACAGCTTGTTGAGGGGGGGTGAACAAAAACAGTCAAAACAGGTGGCAGATCCGGCAACAGTTCACGCTGTCCTGATCATCCTCTGCTACAATAACAGGCTTCCATCTGAGAGAGATCCAGTGCGCAGGCTCTCCCAGCGCTCTTTTCCAGCATCGAACCCCAGAGCAACGCACAGGTAAGACACGACATTATGCACCTTTTTATTCACGCAACATCAGGCAATTAATTACGGATAAAGATTTGTTCCATACCTTAATTGCGTGTTTGTTTTCTGTGTGATAAACGAGTTTGGCATCTGTTTGGACGCATCAGTTGTGCTGGAGTCTCTTAAACAAAACATTTGGATGAAAGCTGCGCCACAGAAAAAAAAACATCTCCAAGACGGGCATTGTGCGCTGCTAATGTGTTTTTCATCACTTATATAGTTGAATCGCCTACTGCAGGTTCATTACGACATTATGAAAAAAGAATGATTTTCAGACACAGGAAAAGACACAGCCAGCCGGACTGTACACACACACAAACACACACACCGGTACGGATACACCCACGCACTTTTAGCCTACTGATACATGCAAGTCATGTCCATAAAATGCATGCTTGTTCACTGCAATTTATAAACCAAATGAATGACGGAACCTGAAGAGACTTTGTCTAATTTATCATACGATATAATTCCGCGGTTATTTTGTAGATAAAATGGAAGCAAACGCTGCAATCTTTTTTTTTTTTTTTTTTAATTATTTTACTTTACGTCGACTTTTTGCTTTTACGGATTCGCCTTATTGGATTCGCATCACAATGCATGTTTTGAAGCAGCGTTTCTATAGAAATATGAAGCCATTTTGCTTCATTTCCAACAAACACCTGTTGAAATTGTTGCACGCTCAGACCGTATGCACAGCTGCTTGGCTTTCTGCAATAATAAAATGTGAGGGCGCCGTTTGCTTCATTTGCTTTTACACAACTGCTTGAGTCTGTTGAAACGGTTTGTTCTCCCTCCAGCGGCCACGTAACTCAGGGACGCATCTTCACAGCTTTGAATGTGTGCCCTTCACCCTCTGGTTCCCAGCTTCTCTCTCTCTCTCTCTCTCTCTCTCTCTCTCTCTCTCTCTCTCTCTCTCCCTCTTTCTCCCCCCTGTTTCTACTGCATTGCCTCAACAGCACAGAATGGAGATCCCTAGGGGAAAACATACGCTTCTTTGTATATTCAGACACTTTGAAATGTGCGATAAGATTTAAAGCATATGGCTTCACACTGATGACGGCTCATGAATTTCCATTGAAGTGTTTAAATATCAAGTATTGTTCATTGTTAAAAAGCTGTAATTGCACATTTGTCTGAGGAGTTTTAGTATTTATTTATTTTTTGCCAGAACGTATCTGAGCAGGAATTTGGCAGTGAAAGTTGAAACAATGCATACATTGTCAGAGTCATCTTTCTATCCAAGACACATGCAGCAGATGTGACTTTAAAAATCTGGTTGGTCTAATGGGTGTAGATTGGATTCTGCGTCCCTTCTCTTTCACTGCCTCTTTCACTCACACACAGACAGAACTGCAGTGCTATTCTGAGAGAGTTAGCTGCCTCAACCCACGCACAGAATCTGAGAAAGAGAGAGAAAGGCAGAATGAGGGAGAAAGGAGGGAGCAAGGAGAAGACTACAAGGATTAAAGAATGCCTACTATAGTCTCTCACATGCAAAAATGTACACATGCAAAGATTTTTTTGCAGTTCCGATAGTACCCGTTTAACTGATCCAACAGCATCTGATTAATAGTTGTTATTAGCGCTTTTCTTGTGTGTGGCATTGACTGTATTTGCAGCTCTGTTTAGTGGTGCTGTTTGTGTGATGTTGTATTGGTAAGTGCTGGGAGAAATGTACTTGATTCTGTGCCACCCACACACGCCGCCCTCCCACTCACGGTCGTCTCTGCACATCTATACCTCTGGCTCTTCCCCGCTCACCACAATCTCTTTTTGCTCATTTAAATCCCGTCCCTGCATGTATCACTCTGCCTGCTCCCATTCTCGTGTTCCTCCTGCAACCAAACAGGCACACTAAGACACAATCCACCTCACAGAATACACATCAGCTCACATAATGCAATCAATAAATAATGGAAGCACATGTGTACTCTGAATGTGCACACACAGAGGTCGCAGAGCAGCTTTCTAATCATGTTTCTCAATTGTGTTGCAGTGGACCTTCCAGGTTTGATTATCGGTGTGCAAACCCTGAGGACAATTCTGGAAATCAAGCAGAACATTTACATCAGACAAAGGAGAAATTCTTCAGTGCTTTGCCTCGCTCGTTTTTCCTCTCCTGAACCCTCCTCAGAAGGTCAGAGGAGCATGTAACTGAAACAAGCGGAGCCCTCAGTGATTTCAGCATTCTCTCTCTCCCCCCGTCTGTGCCTACATTCTCTGCCACAGATAGGGACGTTTTGATAATTACATGTAATTATAATTTCTCTGGGAGACAGATCTGCTTCTGTCTATTATTGCCATCACCTCCAACACAATAACTTCACACATTTACATATTTCTCAACAACAGTGATATTCTTTCAACCTCCGAGACCAATCAGGAATTATCTTACTAAAAAAGACATGTCACAGGAAGAAGCCATTCAGTTCACGTCTAATTAGAGCTACAGTTGAATGACAGGGGCAACTTTTGTGCCTAAAAACTGAATACAGAGCATTTAAAACCCATAACATTTCAATGAATTTTACAGGCTGGTTTGTGCTTACTCTTGATTTTCAACTGTTACAGTCTTCTTGCACATAAGTCGAGCCTCTCTCATTATCACCCCCAGCCCGATCGCACAAACTGTCTGTGCCAGCCGAGTACTGATGCATAATAATCCCACCATAAAGTATGTGGTGTTTCAAGAGGTTACATGGACCTTTATAGAAATTTGGCATCAATTATAGACAGTTTTCATCAGCAAGGCTGTCTCTTTATTATATTTGAATGTTGACCATGCCATAAACATAAAATAGATTAAAAGATTGACAGATTTCACACAATTTTCCAAGAGAAGAATTGCTTACAGTTTAAACAAGTGCCAATTCCGAATGTATGAAGTGCCAAACTAAACACATTGTCCAGGAATGAACGAACCAGATAAAACTGTTTACACATAATACATCACAGGCCATATACTATTTCTAAAGTGCCGTGTCCAGCACAGGAGTGTCTTGGACTGCCATATCTTAATGAATATCACTCTTTGTGTTTAACTTTCACTGGCCTTTGCGGTTGCAAAAACATATTTTCATCCAGCACAAAGTCAAATAGTTTTTCTTTAGTGCAGGTGGACATGGAGGATTAGGCATTAAGGACTAAAAGCATGAAGATTGTTGTTTTTAATTTGATTTGTCCTTTTTGCAGAGATGCACAGTGTTCTAGACTTGAGAGGTGTTTTTTAAGGGCAGAAGATAAAGTCATGATGCATTCAGAGTTCCTCTCTAGCAGTTACAATTAAAATAATTTTAACACCATTATCAGCAATTATTGAAAACCTACCAAGAAATTCTGACAGTGTTGGTCCTTTTTTTCCACTGTTGGCAGTCTTCTCCTAATATTACACTGTATAAGAACACAGTTTCTGGGAAAAAGCATCAGATATAATCATTTAACAGAACTGAATGAAACTATACATCATCAGTTTCTAGCAGGTTGTACATGCTACTTGAATATTTCACATGCTGTTTTAGAGGGTTGAATTGCGAAGCGGATACATTATTGTAACTGCATTGACTCAACAACAGAAATTAGGTCTCTTAGTCATGTAAAAATGACGCCCACCACCAATCTCCGAGTCTTCGCAGTCTCCCTGATTTCCCTCCTCTCCCTCCTCACCACTGTTGTGGACACCTCTCCGTCCCCCCCTCCTCTTCAGCATGAAGACCACTCAGGTAGGCTGTTCACCGAGCAGCCTCAGACCGACCCCAGCCCCTCTCTGCTGCTCCTGGCCATGCAGGCCAACATCAGGCCCGCTGCTCTGCAAGGCAGGAAGAAAACTCCTGAGAAACTTCCAGAAACCTCCGGGGGAGTTCTGGAGACACCTCCCAGACCCCTTCCCCAGGTCATGTTCCCCAAGAATGTGACATCAGCGGAGGCTTTTTTAGGGGCTCCTTTAGGAGCAGCCCAGGTGGCACCCATTCCACCTCGCATGGTGGATGTATGGATTGATGTGTGTCGAGGTTACTATGACGTCATGGGACACTTTGACAGCTCTTTCAACTGCTCGAAGGACACCTTCATCTTCTGCTGTGGGACCTGCCATTACCGATTCTGCTGTCCAGAGCGGACCCGACAGCTGGACCAGGACAACTGCAAGAACTACGACTCTCCAGACTGGGCCAAGCCACAGACAGACTCCATGATAATATCAGAGGAACTAGGTCCTGACCCAGACTTTGATCCTTTGAAGCAGCAGAGCCACAACACGGGATTTGTTATTGGAGGTGTGGTGGTGTTTATGGTGGCTGTGGCTGTGGGCATCAAGGTGGCCTTCAACAAGGTGCAGCAGGAAGCCAATCAAAGGGACCTCAACATGCCTAGGTGAAACATTTTCCTTTCTCACCTTTCACTGCTGCATTCTTTATTGAATGTATGAAAAATCTAATGCTATTAGGTTTTCAGGCCTCCACAAATGGACCAGATTCATCATTCTGGCCTCAGAATATTGTCATTAGTCATCCTCTGAAACATATTTGATCTTTGTCAAGTGGCTTCTGTGGAATTCATGGCTGTGTTGAATACTCCGGGATTTCAGCTAATATGTGGCTGGAACCCACTGTATTAAAGATTTGGTTGTAATTTTTTTTCTAGCTTCTGTTTTGATATTATCCTGGGCTTCAGAATCTCAAAAGATGTCTGGACAGATATTTAATGATGATGGTTCATAAAGAATGACTATAATGATGAATTATATTATATATTTTTTATGTTCACCTAATGAGCCAATAAAAAATAAATAATAATCTGATAATAATCGGATTTTTTTTTTATGATGATACATTTGCAAAAACTATAACCACAAAATTGCCTGTGCTAGAACAAAGATTGCTTAACAGAAGGACTTCAAGGTGCTAGACATGTTTTGTCACTTTGAATTCTACGTGATAGTCAGCAATAGTTGACGCTCATTTTTTTTCTTCTAATTTTTCCATTTTGCTTGTGATATAATCAGAGCCCTGGTGGACATGCTGCGGCACCAGTCGAGCCCGGTCCAGCAGGACGAGAGAAACAACAGCGTGGCTCTGACTGTGGGCGACGGACAGGGCACGCTGGGGAGAGCTCCAAAAAATCTTTACGCCCCAGGCCTACCCAGCAAGGACAACAGATGTGAGCGTCTCAGGCTTTTTATTGCATTAGTGAATAGAAGACTCAGAGGCACAATCAGAGCTTTTGTAACTGCATCCTCTGTATGCTCAGACACATCGTATTTGTCACGTATGCATGAAGAATCATTTTTTTCCCAGTCCCAAGGCTGTAACCATGTGGATTTATAAGAAAAAAATAATCTTCAATGGTGATGTTCAACAAAATATACATTGCTGTCATCATATTTTTCAATTAATATGCTGTGATTACTGATCTACTTTTTTTATTATGGAATAAGAACTTAAATTAAAGACACAAATAGTATACGCTAATCTTGATATTAGTGCATTTAAGATAGGAGAAACTCTGTGCATGTAAAATGAAGTGATGTTTAATTGTTGCAGACAATCTTTTTATGCTAAAGAACCATTATGCTTTTGACTTACAGTGGGCAATTTGCAACACAATTTCATCCACTCATCCGGCTCCAGCCCAAAACACACCGCAACCATTGGTAAGGCATCTGGTGACAGCTGCGCTCCTATGTAAATTATATGTAAATGCCACATTTCTTCATTTACCGTATTCAATTTGGTAAAGTAGATTTATTCATCCCAACAATAATAATGATTTTATAAGCTTAAAATGTTGTGTTCTAGTGGATGCTGGAACATTCACACACTGCTACATGCAGGGTGCTATATCCAAAGGAGCAAATCTCATTTAACAAATGGTGCTTTTCTCCCTGTGGTCTCTGCAGAGCGCACGCCTCGAATGAACAATGCTCAGCTGGCGGCTGGAGGCACCCTGCTTTCCAGTAAACACAACAACACCAAATCCCAGCCTGCATTTCACCACTCCCTGCACAACCTGGCTCAGCTGCCGCCTTCCTATGAGAGTGCCACCAAGCCAGAGCTCAACAGATACTCCTCACTTAAACGCCTCGGTATGTGCCTTCTGTACATGTTAAAGAAATATCTGTCTCTGCAGCTGGTCCATGAGCACTGACACAAGGTGACACTCCAGACGCTGCGGCGAAGTGCGTCATTATGTGCTAATGCTATTTGCTGTGGTGATTACAATTCAGAGATGTTTTTCTTTGGCTTCCAGAGAAAGGTCTTGATGAGTACTCTTCCGGTTACTGCACCACCAAGCGTAGGCCTCACACAGCCCAGCCGGCCCTCCAGTCCTCCCAGCACCATCTCCACTGGGGAGGAGACTATACCCTCAGTGGGAGAGGAACCCTTCCAAGGCATGCAACCCGTCCCTGGATCCCGCCACCACCTTCTGGCATGCCTGCCTCACCCACCCCGAATCCTTACCCTTTGGATCCTCCAGAGCCGCAGTACAACCCCAACTATGAAACTCTGTCCAAGCCCCCAAGGAAAGTCAAGTCCAGCGACCAACTGCTCAACATGGGTGATGTTCCGGGCAACACAGGGACCCTGTCCAGATTATCCAAGAACCAGCAGCACCAGTACTACAAAGCCATGGCTGCCTCCAATAAGAACTCCAACACGCAAACTCTCACCAGGAAGCCCCAGGACAGGAGAGAAGAGAGGCAGGAGCGGCTGCTAATGTCCCCAGACCATTTGGAAGAGAGGATGGGAGTCGGCGGTATGGGGGTCGTGGATCCTTATGCCCACACACCAGGAGGGATTGTCCCTACACTTCCTCGCCAGCAGAAGGCTCAGTCCCAGCAGAATGTGTGTGCCACACCCTCCCTGGACCGACACCACATGATCAAGATGAACTCTCATCCCACGTCTGGGCGGGAGCAGGAGAGGAACCCGGGCATGACAGGGCACATGAGCGGGGGCATGGGCTGGGCAGGGGAGGCGCCCGGAGCGGGTGTAGTCATGGGAACAGGAACACTAGGGGGCCACAGCGCGAGGAGGATGGCCTTCGCAGCGAAGAGGCAGAACACCATCGAGCAGCTACATTTCATACCAGGAGGGGGAGGTGGGGGGTCAGGGGGAAGTGGAGGAGGAAGTCAGGGGATCAGGACAGGGAGTAAAAATGAGGTGACGGTGTGAGGTTAGTGCCTAAAATAGAATTAACTCTCATCAAAGATATGGGAATAGATCACCCTTCTGCATTTAGATTGACAGCTGAAAATAAAACTAGAAGTATTAAGTATGGTAACAACATAATGTGCTTAGACTATTCAAATTAGTGTTATCTTGTTATTAAATAGCTTAAATACAAAATATAAAATAAAAATATATGTAGGGCATATCTGTTCCATTTATGTGATAGCCCGCATCAGCCATATTTTGTAAGAAAATTTGCCATATTGCCATAAACAGCAGTGCCATTACTTGCAGAAAAAGACTGACTGGGGGGTGAGACAAAACCAACTGAAGTGTCGCTCATGATTTAGTTTTTTATATGTTTTTCCTAAAAAGTACTCAGGAGCCATATTAGATAGGGATAAAAAGATATATAGATGTATATACTAACAAAGAGTTTAGAAAGAGGAGGACCTTGGGGATTATTTATCACAGAATTTAGCCGACTATCTGCTGGATTGTCAACTGGATTTCTGAAACTGACTTTCATAGATGAAGGGCCTGATGGACCAGATGAGTCTGCATGAACCGTGTGCCTGATGGCGGTTTCTGGAGCTCTGACATTTACTGAACCGACCTTATCCTGACACAGGGAGGCAAACCTGTTTTGTTGTTTTTGTTGTTGCTTCCTGTGTAAATTACTGAATGGGTGGGGGCTGTTTTCTAACCAGGACTCAGCAGCCTGACACCATTGGCAGGACTCCGCGCCCGATTTAAACTTGGGGACGTACCCACATTACCACTCTGACGCCTGGGTTGCCTAGTTTTCCATGTGACCTTAGATCAAATCCCCACAGGGACTCACACTCTGATCACTGCTACACTATAGAAGTATTAACTGTTGGTAGATTATATTATGGATTAGTTTCCCCCTAATGTTTCCATCTTTAGATCTCGACCTAACTGTAACAATGATGGGGTACCAAAAAATATAGAGCCATCTGTTTAAAAAGAAAATCTTGACATTAACCCGAGACAAGTCAAGAGCTAACAGAACAGATCCATGTGTTCAGTTTACCAATAAAAGGGCAACTTTCTTTCAGTACGTTGTGTACAGACAGCAAAAGGTTCTCTAAAGAGCACAAATGAAAAGAACGTGATGCAGACGTTGCACTTACACAACTGTCCTTCAAAAGCCATTTATGAAGATACAAAGAAAATACCACAGAGGAAGCTGGTCTGACAATCACCATTTTATTATTCTCTCCAGGTGACAAATTATACAAGTCAGTGATATTTTGTACAGTCAAAGGAATCGGCTTCAGAGAAACCCAAAAAAAACAACTCTGAGTGAGGAGACCTGAGGCCTTCTCCTGTGTGGCTCCGATCGCCATAGAGACTCGGATGGTTGGGAAGCCCTGATCGCCATAGAGACTCGGATGGTGGGGAAGCCCTGCCCATCCTCAAAACGAAGATCTTGCTGTATCATATCGCACTTCAGCCAGTCTGAGGAAAAAAAAACAGAAAAGAGAAAAAAAATCTTCATCAATAACATTGCGTATCAATACTAAGGGCTATCCTATCCTATACTGTAGTATGTGATATATTTGGTCCCTATATAATGATATCTCCTTCTCTTGATTTAGTGTTGATATTGTCATGATGTATTAAGTATTAATGTGTACAAAAAAACAAAGAGCAATTTAAGCACAGTTCAAAGAGAAACACACAGAGACAAAACTTTGCACAAATCTTTCCCCTGATATTTGCACCAGATACAAACTTACTTTGTATCACATCCTCAAGGTTTACATTTGGTATGAGAATGGCTGAACGTGTGACCGATCAATGGGAGGTATTGTACAGAGAGAGGATTTTCTTTTTTTAAATCAACAGATGGAAATCAAAGAAGGAACTTGTCACTGCTGTTTTTTGTTTTTTTGTTCAGTCATGTGAAAGACTACAGAGATGAAAAAACTGGCAAACAAATTTCATTCGGACAATCTTCCTATACACAGTGCTAAATGTAGTTGTTCTGAATATGATGGAGTGTTATTATTAATAATTATTATAACTGTTATGGTTATTATTGACAATTATCTTATGATGTGATGTTCTTTTACTTGGTGGGGTTTAAGTGTTTATTGTTTTTAGATAACTAGCATTCTTATGACTGGTTGTTTTTTTTCATACATTAGGTTGTAAATTCAAGTTTTTAAAAACATTCAGAATCTTGATGCATGCCAGCTCCATTTCACTGAGAGGCATTTACAGTCTGCCTGGATTTTTACGGTCATCCACACTTAGATATGGCCAATGTTTTAAAGCTGTACGTTCTGTGCCTAGACATCGGCCTTATGATTTCTTGATCTCAAGTGATTACTTAAGTTTCCATTTGGGTACAAAACCATCTATTGAAAGAATCTGCAGCCTTCTAAAGTAGATGTGTAGATAGCAGTGTCATGGTTAGGGAGAGATATGAGTGGGACCGGCTGGAAGCTATTAAAGTCACCACACTGGAGACATTGTGTCGTTTGTTGCCTGACCCGATGGGATGAATGTTGGAGAGACACTGTAACTGAAACCTGAGCGCAGTGTCTCTATCAGGGAAATAGGACAGGTGACGTACAATAGTATTAGATTTTTTTAATAGAGCCACAAATGGTCTGTAGCAAAGTCTGTAAAATCTCATAAGCCATATCCATTGAACCTCATGATCACAATTTCATAAATGGTTAATCTAATTTGTGCAAGTATTGTATTTTGTATAGCTAGTACAATCAGAACATTTTAAGTGACATTAACTTGAGGATTCAACAAATGACGTGTTAGTATTTAATGAATTGTACAGTGCCAAACTCATAACATTACGTTGACTTTCTAGTGTCAGAGCCCCCTAAGAGTCGACACTGGTTGATTTCTTTTCACAGCTAAGAATTAACACACAGGCGAGTGAGCTACTAGTAACCAGAAAGAAATGAATGAATATGGTGTGTCTTTACCATTATGAATTCATACCATTATGAGAGAGGAAGGTTAATGGCCACCGTAAATGTGAAGATATATGAACACTATCTTGTATGGAGAGGGACCAAATCCACAAATGAATTTATTTTCATGCCTATAAATTTAAAAACGACCCTTTTGTTATTGTTCAATGCATTGATCCCCTTGGATACTACAGTTACTTACACAAGGAATTTGTATAATAAAGTTGGTGGAAACAATGTTTGGTCATTAATTTTGCAGTTTGATGTTTCTTGCATCCATGGTTTTGACTTTTTGCTGTTATATAATCAATTCACCCTATTTCTTCTACCTGAGACACCTAAAACCTCAGCAATCATGTCCACTCCTCTGGCACATAACTATTAGTATCAAACAAATTGAATTGAAATCTGAAACATTTTTTTATCAACATGAAATGATCAAAACTAGTTGTAAGATAATTTACTCAGTAAAACTTATTCACGTCTTTTTAATAATAAAAAAAAAAAAGTAATGTCCATCTGTGTTGTAGCAAATGATTAGCTGACAGCTTTAGCTCATATTCAGTGAAGAGTAAAAGCCTTGGAGGAAAGATCTGAAATTAATTCAAAGTAGGGAAGTGGTATTACTAAAATATATTTTGGACAAACAAACAAATATCCCTGTTTTGTTGAGTATTCTACATTATTAGTTGCTCTCACTTGTGATTAGTATTTTCTTTTAAAGCTTGTTGTAGTTAAAGTATATCTAACATTTAAAAAATGTTGGCATGTTAAAGTACAGTGCATTATATTTAGTAAACTCATGATGTGCATTTTATGTTGAATCCTAATCTAGGAATTAACCTAACTATATCAGTTAATCAAATTTATAGGTAATATGTTGGTCTTTTGGTATTGGAAAGAAGTATGTAATGTATTTCCATTTGAATCATGGTGTCAAGTAGCAAAAAAATGTTAATTCATAAATAAAGTGGAATAGGCCTATATGCATGGCAGATTGAGTACCTTTATTTTGTTAAGTCAGACATTGATCTGGGTTGAACTTTTTCTGTTTCAATAAATGAAGAAAAAAAGTCTTCATTTGAGATGTAGTCTGAGGCATGGGGTGCCAAATGGTCTCAATCACTAAAAGCAAAGACGGAGGCCGTGACTGTTCTGACATACATCTTATCAATAACAGATACAGAAAAACATGATTGTGCAAGCAGTCACAGTTTTGAGACCCGCGGCTGTGGTGAAAGGCAGTATGTTATGAAATTGTAGCTAAAAATAATCATAAAACCGATTAGTGTTTTATAAGGGGTCACAATAGCAACAACAGCTCCATATTAACAAAACCCTTTTAGTCTTCAGTCGGTTAGTAAGCACACAAATTGGGTCTATTATAAAATCACACATTACCAGGATGTGAGGTATTGTATAAGCCACAGTAAGACATTGCCAGTGGGAGTGGACGACTGTACTCTAAATTAAATGAAAAGGTGAGACTGTCTTCATATTCACATCTCTAGACCATCTAAGTGCAGAGTTATAACATTTTGTTCCTGCAGCGTCCTTCCACTGAGGTAAAAGCAGCTCATATTTAAAACCCCATGTGAATACATTTATTGCACTGAGATGTTATGAAGGCTTGAATGAAAGTGCAGACTGCTGTATTGTACTCATAGACATTATTTTGTAGGAGGTACACAAAAGGCATAGAAAATATTACATTTGATTTAAGCATTGATGGCCTCTGAAGCACTACAATCATTGTAATTTACACATTTCACCACCAGGAGGTTCAGTAGGTCCTCTGCTCACAGAGAAAACCTGCACATAAACTGTATATTTTAATGTGAGTGTAAAGAAATAATATCTTTAATAACATCCATTTCAACAAAGTATAATGGATGAATAAGGTGCCCAAACTATCCAACACCTGTCACCATGCATAATGATCCATCATATCTCTGCTAAGTAAAGTAGAAACCCCTTTTTTTACAGGATTTTTTCAGTCCTTAGCACTGAAGCTGAGAAGGACTGCAAGATTGGCTGGAAAAGAAAAATTAAAATGCAGATGTATGTGTGTGTGTGATTAATGCTTTCAGTTTCCTCGTATGATGAGTAAAAGATACCCAATCATGATTGCCATCTTTACAAATCAGGGAGGAAATGATTCACATCTCTGTGATTAAAGTGACTGAATCAGATCCAAGATGTGTGTCATGATAAACTGAGGATTTTGCCTGAGGTTTAGTTTCTGAGTTCCCTGTGACTGTTCTTACAGCTTTAGAAAAATACAGATCAAATCAATATCTTTTCATCACTTCAGGGATGTGCTTATTGAAACAGTTTGCTTAGCTCACTTTCAAACATTAGATAGATAGATAGATAGATAGATAGATAGATCTTTTTGGTGGGGGGGGGGGGGGGGGGGGGGGGGGGGTGGGACAAAGTGCCTTGAATGTTCTGTTGTTTACACTTGTCCCTATTATTATTCAGACCACATGTTAAATCTAGGCCTAATCGCTCAGAAAAAATGCTTTTACTAGTAGCCCTACCATTTGTTACAACATATAGCTTAATGTAGCCTGATCATTGACCTTGTACCCCCTTCTGGGCCTACTTGACGGATACCTGAGAAAATGCTTATTATATTAGAGGCTGCTCCTGATCTATGTGAACGTTTAGCCTACTTGTATGGCGTAATTCACAATGCGTCATCACAAAAATAAATTGGAACTTCCCTATCTGAAATATAAAACACAATAAAAGATAGAAAGAGTCCTACTGCATATAATTAAGCGAAATATTATTCATTTTCAAGAAACAGACTATCATAGTACTAAGTTATAATTTCTCTGATAGGCCTGCAGAACAGCAGAGTGGTAGTCCTTCTGAGATGAGCTAACTTTTGTATTGTGGGACATTGCTGTAAGGTAATGGGTGGACTGGTAGTGATGATGAATATATGCAAAGTTTAGTGAAAGAGGATCTCCTCCTCACTGTGGATCCACTGGAGCCTAACCCCGCGAGCCCCGCTCGTGCTACCCGGAAATATTACAAGGGCCGGAAAGGACCAATGTAAAGAGAGCACACGTCACTCACTTTTACCCAAAAAATATTAACACCGACCACCCCATTTTTTCCTTCGTCCGTCGAAATCTATAGCTAGCATTTCCCGTCGACATAAACTGTCGTAGCCGAATGGAAAGGAGGCGGCTGCGGTGCCCGTCGGCGTTGGTTTGTTGTGGAGACGGTATAAGCTTTCACCCAGCTCAGCATCAGTGAAAATGGCTCCGGCTAACGACTGGAAAACAGCACGCAGAAATGAAAGCCGACGATAGCTGGGGCTAGGCGGTAAGAAGAAGGCGTGACAGGCCTCATCCTCGTCTCTACAACTGTGCTTTGCAACTGGATGCGTAGGTAAACATTTGCCCAATATAGGTTATGCAGATTATGCTAACGCTAGCGTCGTCATGTTTATGGTAGTCGGCGTGCTTTTAATATAGTGGTGTTTTTGAAAGATGGCTAACGTTAGCAACCGTTGGGTTTTTTTCTAGACTGCTTGAGGCGCCCAAATGGCTAAACATGCCGAGTTTGTGCAAAATATGATGCTCACTGAGAACCATAAAGTTTGCATGCCATCGCATCTAATGTTTTTCCTTATTCCTCTAAAATGTAAGCCTAATACTTTTACTTACAGGATGCTACGTCCGTTATTACTTGGGCCTGCATGCACTGCTTGTGTTTACATTTCGCAGCGAGTGTGATAATTAAGCATTTTTTGTTGCCTTCTTCTTCACAGGATTGCTAATTTACATTAAAATGAGAGCCTGCCAAACATGTGATAGATTATCTTCCTCGCCTGCCAAGGGGAACTCTCTTCCCTCCACATTCATCTCAGCGATTAGAGGAAACGGTAAGATTTTACAAGGTGAGCATAACGAGACTCAAATTTAAGTTAATCTGTGTTTGCCAGTTTACGTATTTCTTTCAGGAGGAGAATAATAAGAGACGTTTTCCTAAACAAAAAATGTGACTTAATCTAGTTTAAAAAAAACATCTATGCATAATGTAAATTGTTGGTTATAATTTGAATTGGAAGACTAATTTACTGTAAACACATTAATAAAAATAATCATGTTCAATATGAATTGCAAACTCACGAAAATTACATTTTCACACCGTTAACACTTTTTTCAACTATCCATGTTGCACAGCAACTGATAGTGCTACATAATTTTAATAATTTTATGTGCACATTGCTAACGTTACTTGCAGTAGTGTGTAAAACTATACACAATATTACAACAAAGTGTCTTTTCACTACTTCACAGATTTTAAGTTAGAAATAAAATTAACAATTGTTTAGTGTAGTTATTTCCTGAATGCTATGTTATTATCTGCAATGAATAAACCTAACGATGATGGCGATGATTATTACAATGTTAAATAAGGCGTACATAAATGTTTCTTTTTTTGCATGAAAGGTTGATTCTCATTTGAAAAGTGTTTGTCTTTTGTTAGTGCCCACAGATTTGTGAAGTTTATGAAACCTTGCCCAAAGTTTGCAAAACTGTGGCACAGCTTTGTATTTATTGCTTACCTGAACCTTTGGGAGCTCAGTATAAATCTCCTCCATAGCTTTCTTTATTAATCAAGGTCCACCACATCCCATCTCTAACTTCCCACCCCCCTCTGTCATGAATAATTTCTATTAAGAGCCAATGTTGACAATGACTTTTCCTTTTTGAGAACTGAATTTTGATTCATGGAACATTTCTGTTTGTGCTTAAAAGCACCTAAGACATAATGGTAAGTTGTACAAAAATACAATTAAAAGGAAGATTGTTAATGTGTAATGCGCCATTGAAGTAGCCTTCTAGTGTTTAATTATAGGAACAAAGTAACTTGAATTGTATCTAATTTAATCATTTACCTTAAACTAATTACTGACAATATTCAATTAAAGCAATGTAACTAGGAATAAAACATTTTGTTAGCCACATTTCTCACTGAAACCTTGCGGTGTTATTGGTCATAATCATTTAATATCTATGGTAGCTATGCATTATACCTCCAATGTTGGCATTGTTCATATATTGTGACAATATTATTATAATGGTGCATACATTTAAAAGATTTACACTTAATGGTGGCAGTGAAGTGGGATAAATCTGTGCTTTTGTTATGTGAAACAACAGAAAAATTGGGGGAAAGGGCGGGTGGGGGGGCTTCATGGAAAATGAAATATAGTCCTGGTCCTCTCTATGACTTTTATCTCTTTTTGAATTGTTTTTCAGCTCAAGGAACTTCTTGGCTGAACAAGGATGAGGAATCTTGCTTAGATGAAGAAAATGTCAACGCAGTAACTCTCAAAGGAAAAAAAGAAGTCATTTAAACTGCTTCTTCTGATTTAAAAACTTTTTAAAGCAATTTTGAAATTAGGTGGAACTCCTTTACTTGTCTTAAAGACGTTTTGCCTTTCGGTCATAAACTCATCTTTCTGGCTACCCACTCATTTTGGAAGTCAAGTGTGGGCAGTGGATAATCAACAGGAACTAGCAACGCCAGAAGTAAACATCTGGAGAGACAAACGCTAGATTTAAGACATTTTAGTATTTCTTGAAAATTGTATTCTAACTTGCCTTTTAGGGTAAAGCTTTTTTTTCAAGAGTCCTTCTTTGGATCATTGTTGCCGCTCCTTGCTTTGAAGGTTTGGCCCTGCAACCCCATGTGCCAGTGAGTGGGAAATGTTCCAATTTGGAAAATACAATCTGGACATTATAGAGATGTTAAGTGGGCACCAGGCCCACCAGTTCAAAGGCCTCGGTTTAGATCGACAACTTCAACATCAACAGCAAGTGCAACTTCACCAGCATCAACTCCAGCAGCAGCAGCAGCAGCAGGCTGAATCTTCTGGAGCTCTTCTGTCTGGACTTGGCTTGGGCCCCCTGCAGGGGTCAAGAGGTAACGCCTTTTCTGATTCTGCCTCCATTTTTGCCAAGATGAGTGCCCCTCCTCCCCCACCTTTACAACAACAGCCTTCCTCATCTCAAAGCTCTCGTTCAAAGTCAAGCAAGATGAGCAGCAGCAGCTCAAGCCATTCTTCAGGCTACCCACAGTTCCTGCGCTCTTTCCACCCGTCTGAGGCAGCACTAGCACAGGAGCAGTTACATCCAGGTGTAGGCCGCTTTGAGCACTTTGCTGGGGGAAGTAGCAGTAGTGGGAGTGCTGGGGGATTAGGAGGATTAGTAACATCAGCACCTCCACCCCCTCCTCCTCTGCATCCTGGCCTCTCTGTCCCCCAAGTATCATCTGGTCCCTCCTCCTCTCCTTCCCCTTCAACCTCTGTGGCCACCTCCAATAACCTTTCTAGTAGCAGTGCAGTCAGCTCATTGGGACACCAGTTAGTTGGGGCCCAATCTGATGCACGAAGCCTTCACCAACAATTTAGTTGCATGTTAGCTGCTAATCAGTATTTCCTTTCTGGTGTGCCTACTAATGCTAGTTTAGAGCAATTTCTTGTGCAACAGGGAACCCATAACCATTTAGGGATAGGTTTAAGCCAGACAGGTGGGGAACCTAGTACTAGTCTTGCTCCACCTCCTGCTTTGCATTCTTCTCACTCACATGGTCACTCCACTCCCCAGTCACAGCAGGCTTTACAGCAGCCTCCTCAGCAGCACCAACTTACACCTCACACCCTTTCTCATCCGCATTCTCATTCTCATCCTCATCACCCGCTTCACCCAGGCTCCCAGCCTTCATCCCTTGGAGGCTTTGACTTCCAGGGTATCCCTGTACTTTCGTCAAATCAGATAGCTTCTTTAATGCAGCAAGAAGCAGGTTTGCCCCTTCCCTTACCACTTCATTTATCCTTGTCTAAGGATGATGGTAAAGGGGAACACAGTGGTGGTGGAAGTAGTAGCAGTGGTAGCAGTAGCAGCAGGAGGAAGAAAGCTATGGCTGGATATTTGCCTCAGAGAAAATCTGATAATAATAGCAGCAGCAACCATGGTCACAGTGGCCACAGCAGTAACCCTAGCACTGGTAGTAATGGAGCTGGGTTAAGTCATGGTCAGCCCCCAGCATTAATTGGGAGTGGTGTTGGTATATCAAATATAGGTGGAGACCCCTCATCTCTTCTCGCCTCATCATCTTCATCTTCATCAGTTGTCTCTTCCTCTTCCTCCTCTGCTCCCTCCTCCACTGCTGCCTCAGTACTGGTTACTAATGATTCTCACCTTTCTAAATCAAATAACCAGAGCTCAATACACCCCAATCCCACAGAGTCTGATTCAGAGACTGTTTATAGTTGTGGAGATTGTAGCAAAAGCTTCCCTCACCTTTCAAGCCTTCGCAGGCATTTGCGCATGCATGAGCCAACCACAGCAGGTACTAGCAATAGTGCCACTACTGGCCCAAATCCTGTTCATATTAAAACTCAGCCTGACCCAAGCCTTCCCCATTCGACACAAGAAACTCCCCAATCCTCATCTAATTCCTGTCCTAGCCCAGACAAAGTATTTCATTGCCCAGATTGTGGCAAAGGCTTTAAAAAAAAGGGGCACCTCCTGCAACATGGTGTTATACACTCTTCAGCTCGCCCATACGGCTGCTCCACCTGTTCTCGGGCTTTTAATCGTAGAGAGTCACTGACACGCCATGAGAAGATACATGAGGAAAAGCCATTCCGATGCCCTGCCTGTGGTCGTTCCTTCCGTGAGAGCACCTCTCTACTCAACCATGCTGCCTCAGGCACCTGCGGCAAGCCAGGTAGGGGACCAAAACAGAGGTGCAGCAAGACAGGAACTGATGGCGAGGACAGAGTCGGGGGAGGGGGCGGAGGAGGTAATGGAGGAGGGGGAACTTATCAAAGCAATAGAGGGGTTATTTATGGGAAAACTGAGGAAGAAGATGGTGTAATCATTGTTGGGGAAGGAGAACCAAAATCAGGTTTAGGATGTGATGGTCTGTTTCAGTCTGGAAGGGGAGGGAATTCAAATGACAGGGACAGAACAGATACTAAATACCCCACTGACTACTCTCGGAATCGTTACACAGGCTACCATGATGACCATCGTTCTCAAGGTAATCCATCTCCATGCTACTCTGGTGCCTCCCCCTGTGGAAGTGGGATGGCGGGCCCAGCTCTGAGAAAGGCACCCTTGGCCCCAACACTGCATCCACACTCACAGAGCCACAACCAGCACCACCATCCGCAGCAACAACCCCACCTGCCCCTTTCTTCTCTACTGGATGACTCAGAGGATGATGTTACTAGCTCTGTAAATAATGCAATCTCCGCTATAACAGCAGCTAGTAACAGTGGAAATAGAGGGGATGATAGGGGAGACATCATAGGAGGTCTACTAGGTGGTCTTGGTTTGGGTCCTTTGGGCGCACCTTCAACAACTTCTGTTATGGATAAGAATTTCAGAGGAGGTGGGAGCCAAGAGGCTATGAACAGCAACCCGCAGAATCTTACTGCTAAACCAAAACGTCCCCGCAAACCGAGAGCTAAGAAAGATCCTGCAGTGGCTGGACAGCCTCCCAAACGTAGGCAATACACTCCCAGAATGGGGCCCAGTGGGCTCCCACGCACTCACCTCTGCAGTGTCTGTGGTAAGGGGTTTGCACGCCGCGAGACACTACGCCGGCATGACCGCATTCATACAGGGGAAAAGCCCCATCACTGCAATGTTTGCGGAAAGTATTTTAGAGAGGCTTTTCATCTGAGCAAGCATCAAACAGTCCACTCTGGAGCAAAGAATTTCAAATGCAGCATATGTGGGAAAGAGTTTGGATACTCCCAGAGCCTAAGGAGGCACAGCAAACTACATCAGAAAGGGGAGCTGGAAGAGGTGCCCACAACACCAGCTCCTGAGACCCTAAACAGCTTTAACCCAAACCCTCAATGTAGCGTGGCTCAAGACAGGAGCCAAAACCAAGCACCAAGCACCTCCTCCTATTATTCCTACCCTCAAGACGTTAAGCCTCAAGATACTAACACCCAGCAACAGCCTCCACCACCCCAAACACAGCCACCCCCTCCCCCTCGACTTTACACCTGCGCAATCTGCTGGAAGTCGTTCCGCCATCACTTTCATTTGACTGCCCATCATCAGACGGTTCATGAAGGTGGGGGGGACAAGCTGTTCTGCTGTGAGGTATGTGGGAAAGCATTTGCTTACTCCAATAGCCTCACCCGACACAGGCAGTCACAGCATGGGATAACCCGCAATGAATCATCCAACCCACAAGAAGGCAACAGTGGGTCTGGAGATAACAGGGGTGGGAGTGATGTCAATCAGTCAGCATCAGAGAGTGAGGCTGCCACCAACGCCCTCCTGCAAATGGCTCCTTCTGCAGAAGGCCATGGAGCGCAGAGTCTCAGTGTTGTCACTCATAGCCACCAACAGGCACCTCCACAACCCCCAGCTGGCTACTCTCCTCTCTTTTATGATGCTGCTCATTCTTCAGCCTCTAACCCACCGTCATACTCGCAGCCTCTGCCTCCAAACTCTACAATAATGCCCCCCCAGCACCCTCATTCCCCGGCCGGGGTGAAAGGAGAGCACATATATCCAGCTGGATCCCGTAGCCGTACGCTTCACACCACAGCCCCTTTCCAGCCCCTCACGGAACTGCCCTCCACTGAACATCATCATTTACATCACCATCATCATCACTCCCAACATCATCCTCATCATCAGTCAGGTGCCCAGTCGCATCAACACCTTGACTGCAGCAACCAATTAACGCACGATGACATGAGACGACACAAGAAGAAAAAAAAAAAGTCCAACCAGAGAGATTGGACGGAAAATAAGTGGGAATCCAACCATTTAGTAAGACTTGACGGAAGCATAAAAAAAAAGATTAGTTGTACAATAAGAGGGCAGTTGACTAAAAAACAAGGGTCTCTTCGTTTGACAATTCGACGAGGAGGCGGATCAGGTGGTGGTGGCTACAAGCTTGTCAACACTGGGGGCATGAAGGTGCAGATCCTGTCGTCTCTTAAAGTCCCTGTGAAACGTTTTGGCTGTCCAAAATGCCCCAATTCTGTGTTTTCACGCAAAGCAGGACTGCTTGTCCACATGGCAGTAAAACATAGACAAAGAGGCTTGACCACTTTGGAGCGACTGAGGTGCAGTGTGTGTGGGAAGCATTCTCACAGGGCTTTGGCAGCCTTCATCCATCGGGCCTCCCATCGTGCCAGAGGGACTTTCTCCTGCCGACGCTGTTCCACTCGCTTTTGGAACGCTACACTTCTGAAACGGCACAAGGTTTCTTGCCGCCGCAGGGCGAAAGGACTGCAGCGAGGAGATGCAAATAGGCTGAAGCTTTCAAAGAGACCAGGAGAGAGACAGACCCACGAGGGTCAGGAGGAGGTGCCATTCCTTCAGGGACCATACAGATACTGAGCATCATTGTATCTGGCACAGGTGGCATTCGTGAGGGATATTTCAGTTCTAAAATGGGAAGGTGATAAAAAGGGACTTGAAAAGGCCTATGCTGCCTTTAGAAGAATTTGCTTCATGTCTCATTTGACATTTTCTTTGCTGATTTATTAGAATGGGTGTGTTAACAACTACTGTAGAACATTCTATAAGATATCACCAGAAATTCTTCCAGATTATATTGGAAGAGGTTTTCAAAGATGTGACTGTTTCCATAGGTTCATTAACCCCTTAAGTGCATTGACACTATGCTTGGCTGACACTGTGCAGTTACCAGAAAAGTTTAGGTGATATGACCTGCTAATGTATCTCTCCCCATAACTAGAATCCCTGCTACATCTCTTGCTGTATGATAAATGTCTCTGCTGTTTACTCTGTCTTGTTGTTGTTCACTTAGAGGCTCTGAGGATTTTTTACTAATGTAAAGTGCATTATTTAGGAATAGGGACATTGGGATAAAGACGTTTGTTGATAGTATGTCAGTGCATGTTTGTTCTCTGGTCAAGTTTTTTGGGAGGTTGTGAAATCACTCCTACAGTATGTGATGGTTTATTCAGTATATCCCCAGAAGTTTGTAGTGATAAATCTGATTTGAAAGTTTCTCTATATTCCCTAGTAATTTAATCATGAATAGAATAAATGTCAAGTTGCTGGTAATTAGCATTACAAGGATCCCTCTTCTGCCAAAATGAAGAATCTTTCAAAAGCCTTGCTTAGTATGTTCACTTCATTTATTTAAAAATATTCCTAGCTTTTCTACCAAGAGATTTAAAACAGGTTAAACAAGTGAACTGTGACACATGTTTATCTCATGTAATTTGTATGCTCTTTTTAGCAGTGATTATTTCTACAGTAATCCAGTGTGTTTAAGGAAGGACCTATCACAGTAGAAACAAATGTAATATTCCATGTATTCATGTGTAACCCAATCAGTCTTCTTGCCAATATTATACTTAATCCCTTCTATGTTTTACTTTTTGCTGGGTTGCAATCATATTCTTAATGTCATGCATTGTTTTTGTTTTTTTTGTGTTTCTTTGTAAGTTTGAATAACATCTTGTCACCATCCACATGAAATGGTCAAACCCCTGTCAAGCCTTTTTTTTCTTCTAAAGGAAAATGATAGTTTTAGTAGATTTTTATCACATTATTTACTGAGAACTCAGTAGTTGATTATATTTCAGCAATGAATAAACCTTAAGTGTAACCAGTCTTTTTTCATGTCTCATTTTAAGTAAACCTACATTATCCATAAAATGGTACAAATTGCCAATCATTGAAAAAGTTGTGTAATTGTAACTAAAGGCAGTGTTGAGGTTTTACAAATGTATTTTGCCTTATGTCCTGTACTATTTAGTTAATCAAAGAATAGAATATTGAAGTTCAAATGTTTAATGTTGTTTAGGGGGTGAAGTAGCCCAGGATGATGAATAGTTTAGTGTGATTAAAAAAAACAACATCACATTGAAGATAAAATGCTGTGTAAAACTTCTCACTACAAGCTCCACTAGGTGGCAGTAAGAAACTCATTTATTCTTTCCTCCTGTTCTAGTGTGGATGAGTGTGGCAGTCACATGGATTTTGTACTGATAGGGGGTGGACTGGAGAGTGGTGTGTGACTGAATTATGTGCCTTGTGCGCTGTTGACAATGCGACCAATGCCAGAAAATAAACGGAACGCTTGAGCGTCGATCATATCTCACTAAGATATACCAATGAATATGGTCAAATAAAATGCACCTAACAACAATAATTTTGTAAATACACTTTAGAAAATAATGTAACTCTATCCCTTCTGTCGTGTTATAAAGGTTTATTACACTTTATACAATAATGTCAATACTTTATGAGGGGACATGTTCAAGCGATCATAAAATTAAAGTATTTGCATCCCTATATAATCCATCAATCTGGCTTGCAAACTATAAATCATGACGAGTCATACACAGTAAATACTAAAGAAATAAAAGAAGGGGTGATGGGACTGTTTGCTGAATGTGAACCATTCACTGTCATAATTAGTGCATAAGGTTCTTTTTAACTTTACCAATCACTGAAACATTGAGCTTGAATTGACTACATTCTGCCGTCTCTACACTTGTCAACTTATGCATGTAGAAAAACAGATGAACTCCTGCTGTGAATTTTGTTTTGCATGTGCGCTGAAACTGTACAGTAGACAAGACAGCCCTCGCGCTTTTTTGTGTTTCGAAGTGGTCTCACGCGGCAGTGGCATGCATGAGGGGAATCCGAGCGGGCGGGTTTGTTCGACCTAATTCTAGCCAATGGGCGCACTTCGTGGGTGGAGCGACGATCTTCCAGAGCAAATCACATTCAGTGCCGCGAGCGGACAGGCCTGGTCTCCCCGTGCTTGATACACGTGAGCTGGAACAGCTATTGTACGCCGGGAGGCAACGTGCTGAAGCGTTCCTCTCGCCTGAAAAAACGGAACACTCACGTTTTCCCTGGATTACAAGGAGACTGGAAAAGCCATGCTGGACTTACTGATTATCACAGGTTGAAATATTGCTCTTACAGAGTAAGGCAAAGTGTAAGCAAAGGAAGATGAACAACAATAAATATGTGATTTGTGATGGCCTTTTTGAATCTAGACATTTCCCTTTAAGTCATCATACTAGAGCAAAAACACAATTGCTGTTGCTTCAGTATAGAAAGACTGATATACAGACACTGTTTATACCTGTCAGAACAAAAACAAACAGCTTGTTCTCCTTGATGTGCGGCACGAGGGTAGGTGTGTCTCATAAATAACATACAAGCTTAAGAGAGGGCGCTTAAATCCGGAACACGCCCCCTTTGAGCTTCGCTCGTTTATTCCGCGAGGTCTGACGTCACGTGAACTGCCCGTGTCCGTTCCAGCTGAGAGAAAAGAGAGAGAGGACAGTCGGACGTGTACCTCGCGCGGCCCAAACACAGACCGAAAACTCGTGCGCCCGTGACTGAATCCACCGGATGCAAAAAAAAGTACAGACAGAGAAAGAGGAAACAACCCCCTCCTCCCTCTACGACAGACAGCAGAGCGCGACAGCACAGAGAGAAACACCAATGCAACTTGTCATCTGACCAACACAGCCACTACCCTGACGCTGCGTGTTTTTTACACACTTTCTCAGTTTCATCAGTTGTTTTGTTTTTAAGGAGGTTTGCTTTGCAAGTCTTTTTGGGCTCTTCTTTTCCAGTGCCGGACGATTGAACTCGGGATATCACTCTTCAAGTTTTTATCATAATTCGCGGATTTCATCGTCATTTTCACGCCTTTGCATTTTTTTTTATTATGGACACTACTCCTACTCAGATGATCTGACTGTGCTTCCTACACGGAGCCTTTGAGAAATACAGCTTACCCTCCTGAACAGTTTTAACAGCATCCAACTGCAATGGAATATTTTCATAGAAATATTTTTGCAAGGAAATAAGGAAAGCTTCTTAAGGACAAGTAAAAGGTAAACCTTTAATGTGTTTTCTAATATTAAGTATAATTAAATCTGCGTCTTAAATTCTCGAAGTATATCACAGTGGTTTATTTATTTCTGCATGGACACTTCTCAAAACTCACTCTCTCTCTCTCCCTCTCTCTCTCTCTCTCTCTCTCTCTCTCTCTACCCCCTCCCTCCTGCCCTCGTGCAGACTCACGTTCAGACAGCAAGCAAACTAGTCCTATTGGTAGGTGCTTGGGTCAGTTTACCACGCCTCTTCAAGTGCCCCAGGTGTCTCTCTGCGACCCCGTCTGGTCCAGGATGTCCAGGCAGCTCTCCCAGCTTCCGACCCCCGACCTTCCAGCTGGCGCAAGCCCACAGTTTGGAAGTTGTACTCAGCCTGCAGGATCCCTCACTGGGGGGCATCTGAACTCCATGACAGGACTAAAGTCCCTCCTGCAGCATCCCATGAAGGGAGACCAGCGTTTAAAGACCCCATTGGATGCAAAAGGTAAGACTCTCACTTACTAAAGCTGTCACAGTGTTGTTTTTGCCCCTGATACAATCATCTTCAATATGTGACAGAACATGAACAAGTCACAACTGTGTATTCCATCTACTGTTGCTCTGATTGGGATTCAGAGTTATAACGTTTCTGGTAACTTTTTTTCAACACATTATTTTGTTCTTATTTTATGGTATAAAATATCCTACTAACGTCTGAGGCTCCATTACACATTATCACGATGACTCTCATGTGACCTGACTCAGTATTCACCTGGATTATAATCCCTGCTGGGACTTCAATTAGGTTCCAGATTACAGTGTGATGTTGAGCTGAAATGTTATGCAGTTTTTCTTTGGTGGTTCTTGCTGTGCCAAAACCTGTGTTTTTGCAAATTTAGTCAGAAACATTTATTTATACATTTAGACAGACATTTATTAAAGGTGCTATGCATACACCTGCCAAGCCACTTAGTATGGCAAAAAGGAGAGTTCATATTAGCATCCATTGATTGGTGATAGAAGATATGCTCACAGTTAACTTTATTTTTATTCTGTCCAAATTGTGACTTTACTCTTCTGTTTCTTACAGATAAAGACAGATTGGACCTTGATGAGGACTCTTTGGGAGTGTGCTCCATGAGGAATGGCGGTGGAGTTGGCAACAGTAACAGCAGTAATGGCTGTGGAGGAGGAAATGGAGGAAATTTCAACCAGTTCTTGGGGCCTCTGTTGTGGGATCGCACCCTGCCTGCAGATGGGGGGCTCTTCCAGCTTCAGTACATGGACTTGGAGGAGTTTCTGACAGAAAATGGAATGGGCAGCATGCACAACAACAACAGTTCCAGTTCAGCCCAGATCCCCTCACAGAGCTCCCAGTCAGCTGTACCTAACCAGAGCTCCCAGTGCCTACCGCCTTCCTCCCCATCTTGCTCCACATCTTCATCATCTTCGTCTTCCCCATCGCTTATTGGCTTGGAGGTAGCCCAGCCGCAGAACCTCACAGGGGGAACTGACTGTCTTCATGGTGAGTTTAATAAAATAGGATTTGTTTCAAGACAACAACAAATGTAACACACTAAAAAAACAATACCATGTGACACCCTACCATATGATAACATAGGGTGTCATACAATGTTTTATGTCACAATAAAATGTAATTTAGTACGATAAAAAATGAGACAATACATAAAGACATGATATATTATAATATGCACACATTTAGCTGTCCTCACTATGGTGTTAAAGCTCAGGGAAAAAGAATAATCAGTAGCCTATGTAAACAGAGAAATAGGGAAGTTCACATCAATAACAAACACTTAAATGAAACATTAGCTCTCAGATTGATTTACAAATAAACCAGAGGGCTTAAAAATGTACAAGGACAGTTTTTTCTTCAAGGTTCTTTCATATCAGCTCAAAACAGCAATATCAAGAAAAGAGGGTTCTGCAAACTTCGCAGAGTTGACAAGTTAAAAGAGACAAATTGTCCCCAGCAACTGATATGAGTCAAGTACACATCACAGTACATTAGTGGTTGTGGTGCAATCAAGGTTATTTGGTGTGCTTTATAATGTCAGCACTTTAAACTCTCCTTTGAGTTTATAAGAAATAGTGACCAAGCATTTTTGTGTCCCTGGGGGGGGGGGGGGCACTGAAGGCACGAGATACAGTCACATTGTCTCTCATTTCAAAGTCAACTTAAAAGAGGGAACACAGATTAGGAATGGCTGATATACTGTACATTCTTTTCATTTCATAGCATTGTTCTGGGGTTAACGTTCCTGGGTGAGTTAGTAAGGTGGACAAAAGAAAAAATGATGACGGATGTCTGAGAAAGAGGTGTAGTAAAAGAAAGAGGTCCTCGAGTGTTTTGATGAGTCAAACTCTCAGCAATGACGAGGAGGGTTTGGTTGATTTTGGCATGTGCTGTGAGTACTGCAGAGTACATCACGATCAGCATTCAGTCCCAGCCAATTATTAATGTGCAGCAGGGTCAAAACAGCACTAAGAGGGAGAGGGAGAAGTGTGTGGAGTGTTTGCGGTTGCGTGTCTTTAAATCTCTTCCCACTTCACACGCCTCAGCCATGTGTACGCGTCAGTACACGTGCAGAGGCTGAGGGTACTGGAGTGAGAGAACTAGAGGCAGGGCAAGCAGACATGGAGGCGGAGCCAGCAGAGGGAAGGGACAGACTGAGCAACAGGAAGAGTTTCCCTAAGATGCCAGACTTCAAATGGAGCCTTTCATCAACAATGAATGACATTTAGTGTACTGGTATCCTCAAAGAAATTTAAAGTGAATGTTAGTTTAACATGACAATGTAACTCCTCTCGTCCTTCAATGAAAAAAATGCATATTTATAAAATCTGTTAATGCTCTTTTGAATTCAGGATACTGTCCCATGCTTTTGGATTACAATCCACTTTCATTATTTTTTTAAAAGATTTAAAGATTATTATAAAAAAACATCAAATATTATAATAAAGACTGCTGAAGTTGACTGAACTATTCTTACCAACTCTCAGAATGTCTGAAACGCGAGAGGCTTTATTCAAATCAACAAAGTCATTAAGTTTCCCAGCCAACAGCTGCTCCATGAATATTTTATGGAGCAACACATGACAACAAATGCTTAAATTAGGTACCAAAAAAGGAGCCGAGCTACTGTATACCTAAACAACAGATTCAGGCCTTTGTGGAATGTAGTCCTACAAGTCCTCAAATGAGTCCAGTCACATATACTGTACGACCATTCTTGCGGAAAGTAAAAGCCTTCTGTTCTCTCATGTGGACAAAAGTGCACAAACCTACCTTTGTAAGTCTGCGTTCCATAGGTAAAAACAAAACAAACAAAAAAAAAATAAAAACAGGGAGAGGTAACTATGCACCACAGGAGGTGAAAAAAAAAAATACAACACCAGGTGGTCACATGGAATATTTCCTGCTGTCAGGCTTTAGCTGCAGAAAACTGAAAATGAAGTATTAATTTGGCGTACTCTGCTTTTGGTTTAATACAGTACCTCACACAGAGTCAGTGATGTTAAGTCATGCTCATTATAGGATGTGTTTGACTTCATTTTTGTGAAAAATGGGAACATCATGAGAGTACACTTAACACCTGAGGCTACACCTTGTACAGCCATTACTCATATGCTAGCTTCTCATGGATTACAGATCCCCAGATAACATGTGTAACAGCTGGAAACATATAACATCGATCAAGAGGATAGTTTGAGTTTTACACATAAACTACCAACCGTTTTCTTCTAAATATACAATCTCTTCTTTTCGGCCTTTTTAACAAGTTGCTGTACTCGGATAGTTTTTTTTACACCCAGTAAATCTCCATGAATTACCAGCTTGGTAGAGTTGTGTTTGGATCGTGTTGACGTGACTCCATTGCCATCTTTAATCATTTGCAGTGCTGTTGCTATCCTGTTATGCATCCTTCTTTCCCCAATTCAACTTCTCTGTGTTTGTCAGAAGTGATGTGATCGTCTGGACACTTACCCTTGCCAAATGGAGTTTAGTTTTTAATAGTTGCTTTAGGGCTCACCCCCTGCTTAACTTAAGTCTCAAATAGTTATATAATTATTAAGTTTTAAGTCTGATTGACACGTCAGTTATTTGATCACTTCAATAACATTAGCTTTTATTGAACTGTTGAGTTTCTTTTAAGATCCAGGAGCAGTTCTGAGGGGTTTTGTGCGGTGTGAGGTGTATTCCACTTTAAAAGGGGTGGGGAGAGTTAAAGCCCTACACTGGCCCCACTTAAAGAAACCTTGTTGTAAGGGGGAGGAGTACACGGTTACATAACATTTTTACTTTTAGATTAGAATGGATAAATCTTTAACATCCTAATGCGCCATAATTTTGGTCTGTGTCATTATGTGGATCTGATTGAAAAGGTATATAATCTTATGGTATGTTTTTTCGTCTGTTACAGGCTGTTCATAGATTATCTTGAATGTTAAAGTGCCCCTCAAAACCTGAAGGTTTCAGTGTCCATGAAGGCTGATTAAAAAAGGCCTCAGTTCTGTTGAGTCAGTGTACAACAGAAGAATGTTTTGTTTTTCAACACCAAGAAAGTAGCTCTCTGCTGCCATCTGGTGGCCATCATGGTGTATGACTACATGTGTTTGTTGTCTTATCTGACTGCTGCCATTAGCTACTCTTAGCTGATTTTTAATACAATATCTGTTCCAGGAAATTGTGGATACATTCAAAGCATTTAAAACAAATTCTTTTTGCCTTTGCTTTCAGGGAGTCAGACGAGTATGAACGACTCCTGTGAGTCACCCTGCTCCTCCTCTTCGTCCTCTTGTCCACCTCTGCTGACGCCAACGGACAGCGGGCCCGATGGGGTTGGTATGTTCGACATGGACACCTCAGACATGTCCAACTCCCCCAGCCAGCAGGACTTCGATCCCAGGAGGCAGTCGTTCAGTGAAGAGGAGCTCAAGCCGCAGCCAATGATCAAGAAGGCCCGTAAGATCCATGTGCCAGATAACATGAAGGTGAGTGCACTCTGAAGTGCAAACATTCTGAGTAAAAGTGTAAGGAATTCATGATTGGACCAATTCAAGACACACCTAAAAGCCCACTGGGACATCTCAAACTAAATTTGTCTAAACGGTAGACAAAATAACAAAAGTGAATCGACACAGGACCCATAGAAACTGACTTTAATTACTCAAAAATAATTCTATCTTAGTACTCTAGTTTATATAGCTTTAAATCAAAGGAAAATGTCTGACATAAAGAAAAATATTTATTGGTTTAATATGTAGTAATAAAATATTTATATGACGAAAAAGGCTGGAAAAATATGCTAAGTTAGTTTTGGAGGAGTATTTATAATTGTAAATCTGCAGAAGGGTAGGGTGAAATGATTTGTTTTATTGGCCACATGTGAAAAAGCACAAAATGTTCCACAGTGGACGATACTGAGCATTTCAAGATGAGTTAGTTCTCCATCTGTAGGCTGTTATAACTGGACGATGTTTGCATACTTTATTTTCTCTCAGACAAATAGTGAGTTCTGATCAAGCCTGAAGGATACAGTGTCTGAAACAATGGTGTCCCACGCTGATTCATGGCCAAACACCCACATTACACATTACCAAAAACAGGATACATAGTAAAAGAGAACTGCACAACATCTTCAGAATCTAGCCTGACCATTCATCGATTTGTCTTTATTGAAATGTTCTAATGATCTAAAAAAAGATCGAGTCTTTAATATGTGCTGTTTCTGTTTGTCCTCTCAGGATGAGAAATACTGGACCAGAAGGTATAAAAACAATGAGGCAGCGAAGCGTTCCAGAGACGCTCGCCGTCTTAAGGAGAACCAAATCACAGTGCGTGCTGCATACCTGGAGAGAGAGAACGCCGCCCTCCGACAGGAAGTAGCTGAGATCCGAAAGGAACTCGGCCGCTGTCGCAACATCCTTAGCAAATATGAAAACCGACTCGCCGACCAGTGATGGGAGCAAACATCAGGAAGAGGACGAATTTAAAGCTGGATTCATCGAAAGACTTGAAATTATTGGGCTTGGCGTGATGGACATAATAAGAAAATGGTGATGATGTGGAAGAAGCTGATGATTCTGATGATGAATGTATGAGACAAGGAGAAGGTTTTGTGTATTGAAGCTCAGGTGTCTTGTTTTGTTGGTGTCAGCTCTTAAAAGCGATTGACAGAAAGAATAATTTAACAGATGAGAGATGTGACTTTTAAGAGTTTTGTTATTGGAGAATTGTATATTTTTGTAATACTTTGAAATTAGAGGGAGAGCAAATTTGGACAATAATTTTGTATATTTTCTACATGACGGGTGAATAGGAGGAAAAGCTATGGTAAATCTCTTTTTATTATAGGTGAGTTCAGAAATGTTTAACTGGTGTCAGTCATTGATGGGTATCTTTTCGACTTTATTATAGTCGGGACACAGCAGCAGGGGCGAGGACGCATGTAACAATTGTAATATAGAGAGCAAAAATGATCTTATAATCGTATAGTTATACATTTTTGTGGATTTTACTCAAGCACTTATTTTCCTGCTATGTTTCTGTCCCTGGGGTTGGGCATGTGAGAGAGAGAGAAATTGAGAGACAAGAGGAGACACGGTGTAAACAGACCAGCACTATCAAACACTTTTTTTTAATAGAACAACTTCCCCCTTTTTAATTAACTCCAACAACAAAATCAGTTCTGTGTACTTTGCAACTGGTACATCCTTCTCTCGTCCATTCTGGTATTTTTGACTCTTATCTCCACTTTTCTATCCCAGATGAGGGTTTTAAATCTGCTGTTTGGTATCTCACCTAAGCAGGTGAAAACCTGCATTTGTGATGACCCCCAAGTAACCCTGTTCCTCTTCACCTTCTCTTTCTCTGTTTCTATTTCTGTCTGCTCTCACTTGCAGCCAATCCCCTCAGAGCCATGTGCAAACTTTTCCTCTTACAACTTGTCCCCGTGTCTCTCTTGTACCTCCACGGTGCACGGAGGAGCACAAATCTCAGTGTTGTAGTCTGAAACCGTTCTCATCTTCCCAGCTCAACTCGCGTCCTTACTTTACTGTACTTTGTAAACACACTTTAATCAGCATTATTACGGAGGGGGGAAATGTTTATATTGAAAAAGCCTATGATATTTTGTGTATTTGATGTATTCCAGGAGATTGGTTGAGAAACCATTGAGTGGAATGGTGTTAATTTCTCAGATTTCTGGGAGAAATAAAAGCCAAAATTTCCTATTGTTGATCCATAAAGCTCGTTGCTATTTAGTGCTTATTTTCAATACTGCTCCTTCCTTTACTGTTTACTCCTGTTATTACTTTAACTGTATCTTAAAACCTCTCTGGGTCCCCACCACACCCACACAGGTACACTATGTTATGTTCCTGGGCGAGGGACGACTAGTAATAGTGTGTTTAATCCCCTTTATGACCATTACTGCTATTATTATTGTTATGATTATAATGATTATCCCTCTTGTTGTCGCTGTTCTATAATATGCAATGATTTTCTTTCTTCGGATGAACATGATCTGTTGCACTTTGAAACATCTTCAGTGTCCCTCAGAAAGACTATTCACATGGAAACCACCCTCTCTGTCTGCTATTTGCATCCTGTCTCACACCTCCAGACATTACTCACTCCTGCAAAGGATCCTGCTGCCACTTTGGTTTCTCTTAACATGGACGTGCACAGCTCAATTACTCGAACATGATGTCCGTGCAGACCTACTTTACCTTTCACGATGACTTCCTCTGCTCCCCAGTGGTGTACGGACTATGCACACTATCGATGTATGCTCCTTGTTGGTTGATTTCCGCCTTTACCACCTCAATCAGTGATTGTTTGCTCCTCCAACAGGATTTAGTCTAATTTCCTCACAGATGTGGTTGGTAAATCTTTTATTGAACTACAACTGCCCTGCTGCATCAGTGGTGTCCTTGGTGCCCAGCACACTCGGTGCTGGTTATTTGGATGTAGTCGAGATTTTTCCAAAAACACCAATAAAAGATTGTTCTCATAAATGACTTCTTCTGTTTTCTCTGGTAGTTGATCTCATGTTGACTCTTTTAGTATTTCTAAATAAACGTGTGCGCTTGCACCTTGAATGAACTCCCAGGTTTTACTTGGAGAATGGACAACAGAGGCCAGACTGCAAACTATTTTATTTAGCCTGAAAAGAAAACAAGTTTGATGTAATGAGTGAAATTTCCCAAGACTACTTGTTTTTAAATTCCTCAAAACTTTTACAGGAGATGCAACAACAGAAGCAATTTATATTCCCTAGATTATTTCTGGGGATTTCAAAATTAAAAGCAGAAAAAAAGTAGGAAGTCTGCACAGCAGAAATTGCTCCAATAAATGAATTTTTATGATGTCTGGGCCCAAATTGGAATTATTTCACTTAATTAGAATATGTTCATTTTTAGAAGGTGTGATTACAAATAAAAGCAGGGATTATGTCCAATGTAAGAAATCATTGAAGTCTCACAGGGTTGCATGAGTGAATGTATATCAGAGTAATTGTTCCACAAAGCTTTAAGTAAAGACTATACATGTCCTCTGTTCCTGTTTGTTTACTTCCGTTTGTTTATTTTGTGCAGGGACAACAGCCGTGTCACCCCCTTTATCTGTTCTCTCAACAGAAATGGGTGAAAGGTCCCTCAGTGGAATTTTTGTCAACTCTCTCTTCCTCAACGCGAACCAGATGTTCCAGAGCTGTGCCCCCTTGTTCTCTGCCCCCCTCCCTTACTCCCACTCTTCCCACCCTTTGTTCCCCCCTTCTTTAAAAAGTGCTCTGTCTGCGGGTGCCTCCCTCATACTATCTGAGGCCTGGCTGTAAGGATGGACTGTGCACTGCTGCTGTTGCTGTCGCTGTGGGCTCTGGCTGGCTTGGTGTCCCTGCAGAATCCACGTAAGACCTCTAACTCCATTCATCACTCACACCTGAGAGATCACTGAACCCTGTTTACGTGATAAACACAGCTAGACTATCACTAAGTACTGGGGGAAATGAGAAATGACATTCACTTAGCTGGACTTTTTCCTTGCAGGGCTTGTTGATCTTTAAATTGTATGTCAGTTCAAAGATGATGATGATGTTTACATTTTTAATTTGTTACTTTCAGTTATGCCAAATGCACTTGGTCAACTAATGCTTGGACTTTGCAATACATGCATGCATTTGAAAGATTGCTGATTAACATAGACTTATTAAAAAAATAATGAAATCATCCGTTTTTGTGCTAAATGACAGAAGAAATGCCTGTCTGCATTGCTGATTACATGCATGAGAAATGTGTTTGCACGCAGTCAATGGCACAAGGTAAATGTATTTTGTGGATGCAATAACTATGCTCAATCCTTAATGACCTTTTAAACCTTTAAATGGAATTCTCTACTCATCCATAGTACTTGCTGCTTCATGTATGTACCGTACATCATGTCTCCCTGCTCTTCTGGCATGATCATGTGTGCGTTAGCCCTGCACATGTGTGTTTTTGGTCACATGTACATGTGCTGTGGGCAGATTGGATACAGTAGCGCATATGTTTTCATTCAGAGATGAAAAATGGGGAACCCTGTCTGACTCCCCCTCTTCCTCTCCCCCTCAAATGTTCTGGACATTAAGGGTGTGTCCCTGTAATAGCATGCAATAAGTGCAGGATTCAGGTTTTGTATAGTGTGATGGATGTTGGGGATCGAGTGGAATAAGGAGGGGTACACTATAGATTCTACATTATACTCATGATTCTGTATTTAAAGTCACTCCCTCCTCACTTTTCTATAAAAGACACCTTTGAGAGATGAATGGAAAACAGTATCCTTCAATCAATCTATTGCTCATCTGGCAACCTGGGTGGCAAATGTTTACCCAGCCACCCACACTGAATTTACTTTCCTTCAAACAGAAAACAAAGCAGAACTGGCAACCAGAAAATCTCAATTACAGCCCTTCGAGTTTGCTGCTTTTATGAGGGTCTGTAAATGGAGTGGAGACAAACAAAAGGGACAATTACAGTGATGGTGTGATTGTGTGTGTTACTGTAGGTGTCACCACAGGATCTTGTGCACCCAGACTCCTGGTAGACGAGAAGAGGAAGTCGTGCCCTCGGCCCTGCCAGACTGACAGAGACTGTGGAAACAAGAGGCAGTGCCTGTGTGACGGCCAGTGTGGTCTCAGCTGTGTGGTTCCAGGTAACTCGTGTGCCCTGACAGTGGACAACTTTGTGGGCTCAACTATTAGAGGTGTTTATGTTGAGCAGCTGTGCCAACACACAACCTTTTGTGTTTTTCAAAAAACAAAATAAAGGCCTTGTTCATGCATAACATGTGGGCCGAACATTTGCCCTTTGAGGGGGAAAAACAGACTTTTTATGACATATTGTTAAACAGGGCACTGCTTGGATCCAGTGTTGTTATACAACCTCATTAGGGCCATTTCAAGAGTGTTATGTTTAGTTTTGGGTTTTTTTGCATACAGAACATCCAGCACTGTCTGAGAACGGTTTGTTCCTTTTTTCTTTGCCTTCTATTGAGGTTTTTTTGTGTCCTCAGGTCGGACTTGTCTCTGGCCTCTGCCCCCCAGTGAAAACTCAGAAGCTCGCCTCCTCCATCCCACAAGCTCCTTCGATGCTCTGCTTGAAGTACGCTGCAAGCCGGGATTCACACTCCCGAACGGCTTGGATGTCACGATGAGACGTTGTCAAGGTGACCGACAGTGGAGCGGGGATGTGCCCGTCTGCACAGGTGTGTTCAAGTTCATCAGAACTGTGTCTTTTGACATCTTTCTTATTTGATATCAGGCTCTTTAAGAACAGGCAATGAACATCTGGAAGAACAATATTTGTTTAAATTGAATATTTCCTGTCTCATTAAATGCTTTCGATCATCGTGATTTGCTCAGTTTGTATTCAGGTCACAGATCAAGTCAAGAATTTAGATTATTTAAGACAGACAGACTGAGAGAACGAGAGAGAGTTTCAGGAATGAAGCCCCCTCTGTGATTGTGTCTGCTGAGATATTGCACAACTGGGGCTTCTCTTCATCACCATAGCAACTAGAGCTTCAGTTGTTCTTGCAATCTGTTGAAAATGTTACTGTTGAAGTGTAACGAGGAGAGGAAACTCCTCGTTAGATATGATTGTGGTTGAATTGATATTGACACCTGTGCACTTATGACATAGGCTGACTATATATACCGTATAAGCGTGCATTACACACATGAATCATCAAACGGTTTGGATTATGTAGTGTTATCATAGACAAAATAAAGAGGTGAAAATAGACTGAAAAGACTATACAACACTGCGAAAAGCAATACAATCCAATCCAAATAAACACAACAATAAATGATTTGACATTATTTATGACTTCCTGAAAAATAGTTTCAATGAAAATCTAGAAATTCATTAAAAGCTTAAAGATGACAAGTAATCTGTTTATCGACTTCTAATTTGATGTCTCCAAAGGTTTGCTTTGAAGATGCACCTCATGTAGTATTAAAGGCCTGAACAAAGCTGACACGAATCAGTAGCTGAACTCAGCCCTAATAGGACAAAAAACAACAAACAATCAAGTTTCAGTCTTTGGCCAAGATTATCATGCAGTTACATATTTGTACTTTCTTTTGGACTAAACACGAAACAAAAGAGGATACATTTTAACAAAATGGCCAGAACAAGGCACAATTAGTTTCACTGCTGTGCGTTTGATGACTTCCACAGCTGCAGAGTATGAAATGTACCATCAATACGATACACATCTTATCCTCTATTCACTATCTGGAAAGCTGGGCTTTTCTTATTGTATGCGACAGCATGCCGGCTCTGACAAAAAGAAGCACAAAGTCGGCTTGAAAGGTCGATTCCTGCTGCGGTAATCACACACCTGCAGCTACAGTAAACATGCTTTCTTAGGAATCCTCAAACCCTGCTGGGTCCTGGTGTCAGCCTTGGAGCTTTTTTTATAATCTTTTGTAAGATGTGAAATAAGGATACGGTTCTCGGTTCACTGGTAGAGTATCCTCCTGCTGAGAGACAGGCAGAAGGTAGGTGGGTTTTGAACATGTGATAGCGTTTGTAATGTGTGTCCTTTTGCATGTGTGTTGGAGTGTGAGTCGAGCTGCTTCATGCCTGTTGAGAGGCAGTGGGCGGCAGATCACTGTTAAAGTGGCACACGGAGCTGCGAGCACAGTGAGAGTGTGTTTGTGTGTGATTATTGGAGAGGTAGATATTTCTCTGTGTACATTAGATGTGTAGGGGAGGATTGCACATGTGGTACAGAGTTTTTGTTTGTGTGAGTGTGTGTGTGCCTGTGTTGTGTGTGTGTGTGTGTGTGTGTGTGTGTGTGTGTGTGCGTGCGTGAGTGGGCGACAGATCACAGTCAGAAGAGTTGGATAGCGCTCTCTTTTTTCTGCTGCTGCAGGCCTCTTTCTGTTCCCTGCTCTCCTCTCCTTTGCTCTCTTCTCTCATCTTTTTCTCCTCTCATCTTTTTCCATCTGAGCCCTCTGATAGAGTATCTCTCTCTGTACAATGAGAGCTGAGAACCACGATGTAACTCTGGGCTTTTTAGCCAATTTAGATTTGTGTGCATGAAAATGTTTGGGTGTGAAAGAAATTGAGTAAAACCACAATCTTTGCATCTTTCATCTGCTTATGGTTGTAGTGTATTTAATGCCTTTAAAATTAAAATGTTGAATTATTTTTTCAAAGAGTAACTATTGCACCTGTTTCACAGCAGTTTGCTTGCTGCAGTCTGTGTGGGTGTAAGTAGTAAAAGGTAGAAGAAGGGCAATATGTGAAAACAGAAACTGGGCTCCGGGCTCTCATCCACAGCCAAACAGAATCATAACTCTCCCTCTCCCATAGGTGCCTTTACATTGTTATATTAACGTCTCTCTCGCTGAGATACCTAAGACAGCCCTCAGGCGAGAGCTGTCTCTGCCTCTCAAAGCAGCGCACAAGTCCAAAACCTTACGCTTTATGGAGCTCAGGTCGCTACAGCCTCTCTCCAAGCACCACTCTTGATATTTATATTTCCATGAGCGTGAGGTACTCAAACATCCAGGACCGAACACTGCTCCACGTTATACAATCACAGATATAGCTGTGAGCTCGGAGAGGTGTTTCACCTGCGCATGGAACTTTGAATTCTTAGCCCAGAAGGGCTCTTTCAACTTAAATAGAACAAGACATAGGGTGAAACGCCTCTGTGGGTCACAAAATAAACACAGACCTTAAACGCATTGGTAAACACAATCAAATGAAGTAGAACAATGGAAATTCCTTCCCCCATCCATCTTTTTTTCATGTTCTTATTTGTTCTTACTTTTAACTAGTTAATGGTGTTAGCTGTAAAGTTACATGCACATCTGTGAGTTCAAAGTGTATCCTGTATGTTTTTTTCGGTGTTTGTGTGGGTTATTGGGAACATATTTTGGGTTGTGTTTACTTCGATGTAGTGTTTCTACATTTCTCCAAGGAGATTTACACAACACATAAAAACTGGCAGTACAGGACAGTGGTGGATAAAAAAGGATTTTAACCAAAATAGAAATACCCCAATGAATTGTTCTCTGACAAATTGTCTGACTTAAGATTCTGTTAAAGCTGGCTACTGTAAAATCACAGATGTATTAAATTCACTCTGCAGAAGGCAGTGTTGTATTATGGTTTTGTGAAGATAACAAGGTCACATGAAGATTTATAACTTTTGTTAAAGTTTCAATGTGAGGAAGACACTTGCAGCCTCTGTATTAGGAGAAGGGAGGAAATGTAGAAATATTTCGAAGTTTCTTTTGAAAGTTAGAAAAGTCCACCTCAGCCAATCATATTTTCTCTTGTTGAAATGTCATAAAGTAACTCTAGGCTGATTTTCTGCTTGTTACGTTATATTTTTCTTCAACATATTGCAGCTTTTACTTAAAGTTTGAATCTAAGAATAAAGTCTTTAACCCCATGTTTCTTCTTCAACCTTCAGAGTCACTCACATCCACTGCTTCTCAAACCTGCCCTCTGTCTGAGGAAATCACCAACACCTTCAGCATCCAGGGCAACGCTACAGTTGGAACATCCATCCGCTACAGCTGCCTGTCTGGGTGAGAAAGAGGGGGAGAAAATGAGAGGTTAAGGTTGTGAGTGTGTAGGAAGAGGCTGTGAGAAACCTGTAATGATGATAAGGTAGAAATGGAGGAAGTGCGAAGACGGGGACGGGGTGTGAAGAAGAGGAGGAGGGAGGGCTTGATTACAGGAGAGGTGTTTGGGAAATGACGGCTGATGAGCGATGAATGGCAGGGAATTCATTTTGATCTCCCAGCTGATGCCTCTATTGCGCTAACTAGGTCATTACAGTCTAATCTGGTATTGACTACCCTCTACACACTGACTCATCCACAGGAAAAGATGAGCCTGAGTGGATGTGTCAGCCAGAGCTGTGCACACAAAATTTAGACCCTCTGAGAGACACACAAAGTGGTAAAAAGGAACTATTGACACCTTTTATTTAGATGAGTCTCATTAGGTGTCAATAATGTAAATGTCACTCCAACACCTGCATCCATCATTCTCCTTTTTCTCCTCTGCAGGGCTGATATAGTTGGGAGCAGTGAAAATTACTGCCAGGATAATCAGACCTGGCAGTATCCTCATCCTATGTGTAAGGGTAAGTGTGCACAGGTTAAATGGATGAGTGTGTTTGAGAAATTCTTTTCCTCTTTAAAGTCAGTCTTTCCAAGGTTTAGTAAAAAAAAAATGAATGGTTGTTGATGCAAGAGTGAATGGACTGAAGAACTGTGTATATTTTTTTTGTTGTGTGCATGTGCAGATATGCAAAAGACTGAATCAAAGCAGGAGAAAGAGGGACATAAAAACAGCCTTTCAAGTAGAGGCCTTTCAATCAGAGCTCCAACTCAGTTTCATGGTGCTTTTCTGCCATCTTGTGGCCAAACTTGGGACTGCATAGCCTGTACAACCACAACCATACTGAACCAAAAAAAGTTATTTACCAAGGAGCTGGATTTGAGAACTACAATTTCAAATTCAATAACTGAACTTGTTTTATCTTAAAAAAAAAAATCGTTTTTCCAATTAAAGAAATGTATCATATGGTAACTTTTTTTATTCCATTTATTTTTTTCTAAATCGCATTTGCCTAAACGGCATGTAAAGCTTAAGATTGTAATAAAATAATTTCTTTGGTAAATGATCAGAAGGCTTAAAATAGAGATAATTTAAGCATTGAATTTTTTATGCACAGGAGCTGGAAAACCAGTCCAGTTGAAAAGGTCAATCTGACAGGATGCCTCTGCAAACCAAACTATGACCACCTTTGCCTTTTGTTAAAGTAAAGATAAAATCAAAACAGAGGCACTGTTGCAGTATCAGGATTTTTAACTAGATCTCCTCTTTGATTAGATAATCAATGAACAAACCGATTGATAATCTGCTTCTCCTGCTCTCTATTAGAGGTGTACTGCCAGTCTCCTCGAGAAGTGGATCAGGGCTACGTGGTGGCTGTCCAGAAGACTGAGTATGAAGTGGGATTTGACATCCATTACCTCTGCAAAAGGAACTTCCTGCTGGATGGACCTCAGAAGGTCACATGCCTGGCCAACGGCAGCTGGAGTGCATCGCCCCCACACTGCAGAGGTTAGGACGGTTTGAAATTGTTGCACAAGATGCAATATGTTGAGGATAGTTAAGATTTTAATAAATAATAAAGTATTCAAATTCTTATGATACATGTAATGTTTGCAGAATGAAAACATACCACTTTGCACAAACACTTGTATATAGACACATCCCTATACCGACAGACTCAAACATGAATGGAAGCATCAGCAGTTTTTATATGATGCTAATGTTGTGTTTCCATACTGTGTTGATTGTTTCCACAGCTCGCTGTATGATCCCTGCTGAGCGCAGCCGTGTTGTGATAGGTGGATTGAAGCGCTGGCCGTTTGACGTTACAGACGCCATGATTCCTCATGGGGAAAACGTGACATTCTACTGCAAACATCCTCGCAAGCAGTGCAGCTTCACTGCAACTAAGAGCTGCTTTGATGGAGAGATGCAGCCACCAGCCTGCTACCTTGGTAAAGCATGACCTCCTTCTCATCTTTATCTGTATCTGTTGTCAGCCATGAGAGGAGCATGAGGTGGGATAGATTAACCATTGACAGTTTATTTTGTCTTTCAGAGCCCACATGGTTGCAGTTCAAACTCTTCCCCCACCGGCTCGTCTCAGAGATTGAAGCGTGCGAGTCTGGTGATGTGGAGTGATGACCTGCACGTCTGACCTCAACCAGCCAACCCTCATGACATGGTGTCATAATAGAGCCCTCCACCTGACTCAAACCAGCACACTTTATCTTGGTCTCTACTGCAGCTTTCCTTCAACTATATTTACTATGATTATGGTCAGTTAGACACTGAAACATTATTCGCAAATCTTGTGGATCAGAAAGCTGAACTGGCTATCCTGGATTTTGTTCATGGCCATTGTCACTTTATCTTGCATGCAGTCAGACTGCAGGCCTAATTATAACTGCAAAAATATTACTTAGATCTTTCTCCTGCTTGAGTCTATGCATACTGTAGTTGCAATAAACGGGGCTTCTTTAAGATGACTATATAATGTATTCCTACTTCAGTTAAGTCTTAGATGATACCTTCATGTAATCTTATTCATGATAACGACTCTGTGATACCTCACTGTGTGATCTTTCTTTCCTCCGTTAAACGTGACGCATCGAGTCTCCAGGCTTGTAAGTGTTAATGAATTGAAATAAAGTTATGTCAAAACGGCCTCTAGCTTCTTTTTAGTGAAACATGTAGTGCTGGTAGGCTATGTGAGTTCAGGGCCATATTTCTGTAGACTTTCTATGTCTCCTTAGCTTTGCTACCCTTCTGCTTGCCTGTCAGGCGCACAGAGCGCCTTCCTTCGCAGGCTGCAGGTTCTACCGTACTCATAGGCTGAACATGGCTACTGGTCGAACCCGGTAGGCTGCGACACCATAGCAACTCCCCTTGACCCCTCCCTCCCTCGGCATTCGCAGCATCACCCTTTACACTGCACAGTCATATTTGGTCCTCCGGAAATATTCACAGCACGGGTAAGCCAGTCCCTATGCCGCGAGAGTATGGGTGGAGTATAGTTTAAAATGCAGTTTTAAATGTATCGAAAGAGAGGCCGGCGCGTGCTCCGCCGGCTCTTAACAACACGGCGGGGTGAAATGACAGCGCGCGTGGGGAAAGTTTGTCCTACAAAGCTGCCGAGCTGTGCTCGCGCTGTTTCGGACCCTCGGCTATATAAAATGGCTGGCTCTAGGTCCGAGGACGCTCCGCTGCAAAAGGAAATATCAGCTTCACACCGAGGCTGTCTGTAAATATTCGCGTTTCTTTACCCTGACTGAAGTGATTGCTATGGCGGTGTCCCAGGTCCGAGAGCTGTCTAAAGCGCACACGCACCATAACAATTAGGCTATACGGGCTTTTCGGACCTAGGACTGTGCGTAATGGCGTCCTCCACGGATAGTGCTTCTCAGTTTATCCACAGATAAATATTGAGGACAGGCTCGCAAACGGAGGAGGCTACAAGTAGCTTATTAATGCAAAGCGAGTTTAGGAATGAAAACGTTTTATTGTCTGTGATGCATGTGGACGATAGAGGTGCGAAAGAGGAAATGTTTTGGTCAGAATCTTCCAAGTCCCGGCATTGTTCTGAATGATAGGTGATTTGTATGTGGTGAGAAATTCGCTCATACAATTTCGGATAATTTCAAGGTAGGCTATTGAACGCAATTATCGGGACGTTCTGATGAAGAAGAGGAAGAGGAGGGGGTGAACTGAATCGTTCATCATGTCGCTTTTGGGAGTTAGAGGCATAGTCTGCTTCATTTACAGACAATAACTCAGGATCTGTGACTATTGGCGTTTGAACTAAACTTGACCCCCCAAATCACATTTTGACAATTTTAAGCTACTTTATAAAAAACAGAATAGGCCTTTATTTATGTAATCCTCTCTTATTTGCCACTGTGGCCTATATATATATATATATATATATATTATTTAGACCTACTGTCATGTTTCTGCTATGGGTTTCTAATTTTCTAATTTCCTTTTATATAGCCTAGAAATATAAATGGGTATTCTCCAAAATGGATTCTCAGCTGGCTTCAGTCCTGACCAGTGGCAGCCTGGATGTCCAAAATGGCAGCCATGGTGGAGAAGGATCAGGGCCGGTGACAGAGGCTTTTTTGGACCACAAGAAAAACACCTCACCCTGTGCTGTACCAGGTAACCTCCAGCCATGCCCTGTCACTGCAGCACTGACCATCAGGGCAGATGCTCCATCAATCAATGGGAAAAAGCTAGAGGTGGGCGGAACTTCTAAGCCAGCCTTTCAGGAAACAAGAAGCAAGATTGCTGGGTTGAGACAGCCAATTACAGTCAAGACTGGAGTGCCTGTAGTGCGCAACCAGCCAATCAGACTCAAAATTGTTGTTCCCCCACAGTGCAAGAAGCCAATCACAAACTCTGCCATCAGCCTGACCAAAAACTTTCCTAGCTCACATTTTATAAGACCTTTTCCTGTCTCGGCTGAAGAATTAAAACATACAATATCTGCTGATAAGAGTGAAGAAGAAATAAAGGGAGTTTCTCATCAAAACATTGACAATGCTAAAACACAATCATTCCATGAGAAAGAGAGAGAAGAGAAAACCTGGAAACAGAAAGAGGATGTGAGTGGTGAGATCACACAAAACACCAGGTCAGAGACTCATTTGATCGCCTGCACTAATATGGAAAACATACTCATCCACAAAAAGATTAAAGAGGAAAATACAGAAAAAGAGATAAGAGAGAATATTCCTCTCATTTTGCAAGAAATCGACTTAAAGTCGTGCAAGACGTTGGATTTGTGCGGAATGGAAGGACAGACAGAACCACTGGATCTTAGTTTGCCCAAGAAAAGAGACAGGAAGTGTGGAGCTATACTGGACGATTCAGGCTGTGAGAGTTCGCTGATCATGGAGGTGGATGAGTACGAGGGAGAAGGAGACAGAGATGTGGTTGAAGAGGACGATGGCGGCCGAGGAGAGAACACTGCGCAACATATGGATGGGACAGAAATCTTTGCAGACTCGATGCTCTCTAACTCTTTCTTTGACTCCTTCTCTTCCGTGGACTGTGACACTGAAGATCTTCTTCTCATAGACGACCAGGGAATCCCGTACACTCTCGGCCCGGATGGACTTAAAGTGCAGCAGGTCGACGCTTCCTCGTCAGAGGATCCTCCGTCTGATCTGGCTTGCTCAGCAGAGGTGGAAGAAACAAAGTGGTCTCAATTAACAGATGCTAACATCGGCCCAAGCGTGGGTAAAATACTAAATGAAACTTCAGGTGATCCGTCCCCCTCACCAGCCCTTGATACGGATTCTCCGTCGCTACCTATAGATCAGACAATGACAAAGAAAGAAGCCTTCACAAGTTTGATTACTAAATCCGACCCGTCTGGATCTGCAGAGCTGAGCGTGAAACCTGTTCAGGACTTTAGTTCTGTTGAGTCGGCTTCCGCTGGGATATCACTCCCGACCCAGCCCGTTCAGATCCTTACAAACCCTTCGACGAACACTCCTATTTTCTTCCTGTCAGCCTCTTCCTCCCCTCAGATCTCTTCTGCTCCTGGGGGTCTATCGCTTCCTCTCTCAGTCACCCAGACCTCCCCAGGTGCTTCCACCTCCATGTTCATTCTCTTATCTTCTGTACCCAGCACGTCCTCTGGCGACTCCGCCTCTACCTCCACCCCGATCGCCGTTCTCGACCCCTCCACCGGTCAGTTGTCACAAATCACGGCGGCCTCAGCTCCTGCGGTCTCCCTCCCTTTGCCCTGTGGTCAGCTGGGATCACCTTTGCCCACGCTGTCTCACCCCATCATCAGACTGAGCCCCAATAACCCCCCCGTCATCCTGTCAGGGGTAAATAATATCAGCTCTGGTTCTGTTCTCACCTCTATGAGCATACAGTCGTCCTCTCCTGCTCCTCAACATGAACCCCACTGCACAACTCCCCTTCTTCTTACTCAAATCAGCTCTTCCGAATCAAACCCAGGAAGTGAAGCCATATCTGCTGAAGAAATCTCTAATGAAAACAACAAGCCATCAACTTCAGAATCCTCTGCGAAAACAACCTCGGACCACTTAGCTCAGCCAAGCTCAGAGACCCAGTCACCTGCCCCGGAACCCAAATACGACCCGCCAGACGCGCACTCACAACATTTACCTCTGGACGACCATCTTTACTTCGCAAACGCTGCTCCTCCCTCCCCTCCCATTGGATCTATCCTCTCACCCGTCCAGGATCCCCTGGACCCGCTGGATCCCCTCTCTTCAGAGGAGTCCTCCAACAACATGGGCGCCCGTAGGGTGCTGTACTGCCAGCTGTGCCCGCGTGTCTTCTTTTACCTCTCCGACCTCGAGCGACACGCCATCACTCACTCACAGAAGAAGCCTCACGTCTGTCAGCAGTGCGGGAAAGCCTTCAAACGATCCAGCCATCTGCAGGTCAGTTCTTACTAATGCCTCCTATTATTTAGTTTTCTATGTAGGAAATAAGTAAAAAAAAGATGAAGTAAGTCACAGCTGTCACAAATTCTTCAGTTAAAAGATTTCTATCACATTTTGCAGCTGATATGTTAGCAAACAGTTGCTTTATGCTCCCAGCAGTGGAGCAACATTAGCGTTACATGGATATCTGTGGCAATCTGATGGATAGGTTAGGTACCATGTTCGCTCTTTTAACTCTAGCTTTGTTTCGCCAACTCCCGGGGGAAATATCTTTCTCTTGAGTTGTAAAATGCGGAGCTCTTTTCACGAGCTTGTCGTTAACTGTGTGTCAGCTGTGGGGTTGAGCAGGTTGACGGGTGGGTCCGGACTTTTTTGACTGGGGTGGACAAACCAGGGCACTGACTTTATCAGGAGTAGCCTAAAGTGTGATGTCCACACAAACGCAGACGAATACATTTCAATTTGATTATTTTCTGACTTCAACATGTTCATGTGTTTGTTTACCTTTTTAAACAAAAGATACTGGAAACATTAGCTTACTTTATTCACAAAAAGAAAATGAATGTTTAAGGTCATAATTTAACGTTCTTAAAAATGTGCACCTAAACTTGTACACAGTTAAAAACCAATTGGCAATATTTTGGTCCTGACACATTGCCTGTTTGTTTATTGAAAGTAAGACAGAGTGCATACTTTCCTATGCACAGGCTGTATTTTATTATGAAACAGATGTGCAAAGTTTTATTTATAATCTTAATTACAAATAAGGAAATATGGTACGTTGAAATGTCAAGAAAAATACCAGCAGCAAAAAATGAACTTAAAGTTGGTTTTAACAAAAGTCCCGCCTTTGACAGGGCAAATAGCCAATCACAGTTTAGGATTGTTGCAGTGTCACCTGGGATGGCCAATCAAAAAAGAGGGGGGAAAAAAAGGAATCTAAACGTACAACAGCAACAATAAGAATTGATAATACAAATAGTCTGGCAATGTTAAGTGTTTTCAGTTCCCTTCATTTTGAAGTAAAATGTTTACTTTTTCCTTTTAGAGACACAAGCACATCCACACAGGCCAGAGAAACTTTGTGTGCCCCATCTGCTCCAAACGCTTCAGGGAAGCCGGTGAGCTGCAGCGCCACCAAAGGGTGCACACCGGGGAGAAACCGTACCAGTGCCAACTTTGCCACACCCGCTTTGCTGAGCGCAACACACTACGCAGACACACGAAGCGCAAACACCCTTATCACCAAGTAGCCATGGAGATGCTGAACGAAAGGAGAGCAGGCGGCCTATCAGAGGGGGGAGGAGGTGAAGGATCCAGGGCGCAGGAGGAAGAGGAGAGTGCTGAGTGGTACAGCTCCACTGTGTCGAACCTGGAGAACTCAGAGTCTGAGATGGAAACGTAGAGAGCTGTCTGCACAGAGTCCAAAGTGTAGGAAGGAGATTAGCAGGGTGATCGAGTGTCAAACACTAAACTTTCCTCCTGAATTAAAAGTCAAAGAAGGGAGAACTTGCAATATGTATTTAAATCTTTATAAAATAATTTATTTATGAATGTATAGTATTCCCATTCCATTTAATGGTTCAAATATTCAGCCTTTTCAGTCCTTCTGATGTTAATTTGAGCGTTTCTGTTTTGGATAAAATTGCATAATTTAAAGGGAAATCTCCTGCTTGTAATCACAGTTTTAGTTTGAGTTCAAAATGTTTATTTTGATCACAAACAAGAGGTGCATTCCCATACAAACCATAATGAAAAAACCCTCAAGTGCTCAGAAAAGAAAGATAACTGATTTACTGTAAACGATTCTCTGCCCGAGCTGTAAATATATGTGGAGAACTGTTTTAATAGCTGCACTCCTGCACTATCTTATGTGAAAGATATAATCTATCTTGTCACTGTCAGAGACACTGTGAGTCATTTGCACATGTTTTATTTTAGAAAAATATACACTTTTTTTAGATTTTCAAGGAAAATACTAACTTTTTTGCAGCTGTTTATTTAACGTATTTAAATCATATCGTGTCAGAGTTTGACCAAATGTATTGAGTGATTCTCACAGGAACACTATATTGAGATTTGTTTTGTTAAATGTGAATTATGTTAACTTATTTGAATTAAACGCTATCAATTCAACTTCTTTTTCATTATATTTTTTTGTTCTTTCCATGTAAATGTTGAAGAGTTCAAGTTTGATTTAAAAAAGTAATTTAATAACTTTACAGATGTGCTTATGTCTCTTCTAAATGAACTCTACCTCAGATTTAACATTATGTTCTACATTAATAACCAAAGATGGGACCAGACTTCATGACATTTTTTTGTTAAAGGAGGAATCAACCTGATGTGTATCTGCTGGACTGTCTCCAGGGTGTAATTCAGTTTGTAAGACAGTTTTTTTTTTTTCTCAAACTTTCAATTTTCTGCTCCAATTAGACCACTGAGCCTCGCTGAGCTCAAGAGAAGCTATTAGGGACTGTAATGCTCAAATGACCTGGCTAGAGTCCTCATGGCCGTCAAATATGCTGGTTATTGTGTGAAAAGAGATACTCCTGCATGCTGAAAGGTTCAACTTTATTGCATTTTACTTTGGCATATTATCTTTAATAGAGGGTCATTGGAAGGAGAGAGGTGGAGAAGAATAAGGGTGAAGAGTGCTGCCAAGAGAAGGTCTGCTTTATAAGATAGTATTTGACCTTTTAAACCTTGGGGCACATTTTACCAACACTACTTTATCTTTCAATGATAAAGTAGTGCAAGTCATAGGAGAAATTATCTTTGTCAAATTATATTTGTATAATTATGTTTAATTATATATGTAGGACATTTAATCAAACATTTTTTGGAGGGCACGAGGGGTTACCCATAATTCTGAGGTATTCGTCACTGGCATGGTTTTTTTTCCTCTACATAATGCAGACTGTATGATGTGTGAGTCAAAATGTCTCATGCTCAATGTATGAAAATATACCTATTTGCTTCAGCCCAAGCCAATATGACGCTTCAGCAGGTTGAGATTGTCTGCACTTTTTATCTTTTCATTTTCTCCAACTCAACACAGGTGTGGGATAGTGTAGGAATATTGTAGTAAAACAAAGACAGTTTAACTATGTGACATTGTTGTCTTATGAACTCTTAGTGAAAATTGAATCTTCAAACTTAACCACAGACAGTAGCCTATGTGCTATGAAGGGATTTCAAGAGGAGATATTCAAGAAAAAAAATATATATTTAGAACAAATGTTTTGATAGTTTAAAACCTGTGAAAAAGGGAACATATCCTGAGCTATCTTCAGTTGTATTTGTGCTGTGCCAGCAAAGGACAAGAACATTACATAAGCAGGTCTCCTTTGTGGTACTATTGAACATTACATTAAATTACATTGCTTTACAGGCCTTCTAAAATACAAAATTAACGTTGAATCCAGGTAGATTTAGTATTCATATGTACACATTTTGTTCACATCACACATACTGTTACACACAATTAAAGACCATCAATTGTAGACCATTAACTCTTGAAAATATGTCTATCCTTGTTCGTCAGTCTGTTGACATAGGCTACTGTTACGTTAGCTTAACATGAGCTTGTAAACATCATGCAAATGTGGCAAAGTTGAACTTCTACATT
>NC_136695.1:21532762-21666577 GCF_947650265.1 Symphodus melops
AGAAAACATTTTAGAGAACTGGTTTCTCTGGTGACAGAACATCTCAAACTATACACATCAAAGTACATTCATTACCACCAAAACCAACAGGACTGTGCGCTGCATTGCAGACAAAAAACACAAAACCTAGAAAAAGGCTTTAATGTAAAGCGAATAACTTGAAATGAGCATCCTAATAATGAGTGTTGTCTAAATTAGAAACAGTCATTTCATCTCATTTCAAACTTTTATTTATTCTCAATAGGACACTGAGGTTTCTTTTATATATGATGCAGTCGAGATTACAAGAACAGTAAAACAAGCAACAAACACTCAATCAGGAAAAAAAATCCATTGAAAGCAGCTACAATTTGAAATAAAGTGGCTAGAAATCAAAATCCTAAACTCTGGAAGAGAGGGAAGAACTCTGATCCTTAGAGTCTGCTGAAGGACGTTCCACGAGTTTGGAGCATCAAAAGTGATTTACTGAGTTCAGTTTAAGCTTGAGTGTCTTTTAGAACAACTCAGAAGAACGAGGTGTTGAGAGGCCCGAAATCCAGTCCAACAGGTCTGTTATGTAGGGTGGATGTTTACCAATAAGCACATTGAAAATATATAAAAAACAATATTTATTGTGCCTCTCTTCAAGAGAAGTCATAGTTTCAAGCACACCCCATTTTTTTCTAATCAAATCAAAAATATGTTGGAAGAGCATACTCATGATGTTCTTCTTCAGCCTGAGTTAGTGTCTTTATATCTTTAGGGCAACAATAGAGTGGCTGAAACTTTTTCTAAATGATTTCAGAGAGTTTTACAAACAACTCTCAGGAGGTAACCAGCTAGCTGCCACACACGCCACTGAGAAAAACGTTGGTATGCGTACATAATGAGAGTTTCCCTACAAAGCGAAGCGGCTGCTGTTAATGTTCCTATGCAGCTGTTGTAAAGGGCTGGTAAACTAGAGAGAAGAGGAAACAACATGGAGACAGCCCCCTTAGGTGCACAAACACCTGCTGGAAAACGTGATTCTTTAGAGCAGCTGCTCTATTTAAAATCATGTATGTGCATAACAGAGTTGGAGGAATATTTCACTGTGCAAACATGTCAAACTGATGTTCATCCTAAGTCTAAGATTTATTCAGGATTGTTTTAAAGACAAATGTGTGTGTTTTTGTTGACCTTTGAAATTAAACAATGAAATCATTAAAGTGAGCGCGTGCTAGATGTCCCAGTATTCAGTAAATAGAGATTGACTCCTTAAAACAAACAATCTACTTGAAATGCCTCTCCACAGGTTTTATTTAGTTCTGACTGAAAACAAACCTCCGTTCACATTGTGACATTTTATTATTGATTGGACATTTACAAGAAAGATGCAAAAAATCAAAAACAAAACACTTATTACCTTTTAGAAATAGATGTACTTGGGGCACTGGTCGTGAACCTGAACTCGGACTAGCCATCTGCCTGTGGCTCCTTTCCCACATGTCATCGCCCGCTCTCTATTTCACCCTGATTTCTGATTCTGTCCGCTATCCCGTCTCTAAATAGAGGCATAAAAAAAACAACAAAATAAATCTTTTTACTTGTGTTGTATTTTACATTGCTCCCCAGGTTGTTCTGTAGTGTAGATGAGGTGTGATTTAAAATTAAGATGAAGACTTTGATTTGGCCTCCAGTTTAAAAAACACAATTAATTTACTGGTACACACACACGCACACACACACACACACACACACACGCATGCACGCACACACACACACACACACGCACGCACGCACACACACACACATGCACGCACACACACACACGCACACGCACGCACGCACACACATGCATGCATGCGCGCGCGCACACACACACACACACACACACACACACACTACAACCCAACAGACCCTTCAGAGTGATAAACACCACTTCTATAACTTGTTATGGCGACAGAGCCCAGTGTGCTAATCTGCTTTAAATCCAGATTTTTACAACGTTGAACTTTTGTTTTGGACACTTCGAGAGGTAGAGAGCAGGAAGAGGAGTGTTAGCAGGAATGAAGGCGACGTGAGGCCACTTGTGGAGAGAGGGGGACAGCTGGAGGGGGGATGGGACCTACAGAAATAGACATACTGAGAGATAAATAGTTACTGCCCTCACCCCCCCCCCCTCCCTCAACAGGTCTCAAAACTCATCGAAATGTATCATGGGAAGGGGGGCACATGCTTTAACAGATCCAGCCCGACCCTGCTTCACCTGTTTGTGTGCACTAAATGTATGTGAACATATATGTGCTGTGTAGGTGTGTGGAGTTATGCAAGGACCGATATCATGTACTAGCAGCGCAGAGTCGTGAGGTGTTATAAGTTACAAGTCCAGATCATGTGACAGGTACAGTATCTGTCCTGCAATGCTCAACTCTTACCTTTTCCATATCAGCGTCACATCTTTTCTCGTATCATTTGAACTGAAAGAGAAATCAAACCAGGCTCCTGTTCCATCACACGTGTGATATTTCATCATTTCTTAACACGCTGGACTCAATCTCTGCTCTTGTCTTTCAGTGCTGCAGCTGAGGATTCAAAACCGGAGGCAGAGTGAGATCAATGCAGACCCTGGTTAGTCTGTGTGTATCATTAACATTGTGATTGATTCGGCTCCATTATGAGACTAATGAATGATCTTTAGGTCATCTCTTTTCACTGACAGAGGATTGAATATGGATCAGTAAATACCTTTGTAGGTTTCTGATGTTAACCAGCTGTAAATGTCCTTTGATTTACTTTGTTCTTCATCTTGTGTTTTATTACTTAAACCTTAATTATATCTGTAAGTTAATGCTGCCATATTTCACTGTTTATCTAGATGAACATTTCTATTTCTAATGTAAGCATGGACCAGTGGATAATAACCCAAAAAATATACAGTATACAAAATGTGCATGTATTAACATTAATCTACATTAGCCACATGTATAGCAACCACAGAGATGTTTTTAAAGCTTTTTTGTGAAAGGCAAAAAAATAATTTCAGTGAAAATTCAAACATGTATATTCAAATATTAAGGCACACTTTCAGTATTCGACCTTTTCAGGAGCTAACGTCCAGATCTGTAAGTCCAATGTGATTGATTACACTGTAGACAATGGAAACAATCTAAGGTGTTGTGCCTGTTGTAATGCTTGTAAAAACAAAGAGAGCCCCTGAGATGGTCTGTGCTGGATCATGGGATGATCACGTTTAAAAGTGAAAGCGTTTCATTGACGCATTCAAGAACCTGAATTGTTCTTTTCCAGACAAAAGAAAACTATGTGCTGTTCATGCAATAATAATCATATCTGTCTTTACAGGGTTGAAGTCTACGTGTCCACCTCAAAAGTCAGAGAAAGACCCGAGTGAAGCTCTGGTGGGTTAGCATCCAGCTCCAAAACAAAGCATGACATTTATAGAATAATTCTTGTTTTTGTACGAGCCAAACTCCAGATATATATATATAGACTTTTATATAGTCGATTAGGAGAAAATCATTTTTGGAGCACAGTGTCCTTGCATCCTTGAAAGACATTTTTATGTTCTCAAATAAGCTTAATTGGGCAACACTTACACTGAAGAACACTTTCATTCAGTGTTTTACTTATTAAACTGCCTTGAAATGGCCTTGGCTGTTGGTTTAATCTGCTGTTTCCTGCTGCAGAGTCTCGCTGACGACGGTGCTGCGCAGAAGTTGCCCCCAAGTGGTCTGAACACTGAAACTGCACCAGGTGATGCCCTGCCTACAGATATATTGCTGTCTCCCTCCTGCTTTACCCTGAATGCTCCCAGCACAGTGCAAAGCAACATATTTCTCTGCCTCTCTCACCTTCTTGATGCTTGTATTTTATCTGATCTGTGCTGCTCTCCGCTCCCTCTTGTGTAGTAGTTGTGCGAGGAAATGAAGCGTGAAAATCTGGCAGTGGGCTCGGTGTTTCATCAGCTGTCAGTTAAATAGAAATGTGACCTTGTTGTACACTGTAACTCTGCATTTTAAGCAGTCTGCAAACATATCAGTGATTGACAGCGCATGATAAACCTGCCCATCCCGAGATCAGAGCCATCATTTTCTGCCATTACTGACACCTTTCTCTCTTTATCTTTCCTCCTCTTCTCAAACACTTCTAACCCTGCTTTTAATTTGATAAGATTACCATTATAACTCCTGTCTTTTCAAACTGTCTGATTACCCAGACAATCCTTTTCTGCCCTTTTGAAAATATTGTGTGAATGTGTGTGCATTTATTTTAAATATCCAGGGGAATACATCTCCCTATAGGCTGTGTGTTTACGATTTTTTTTATGCTGCCGCTGGTTTGAATTAGGACTGATTGCCTGTGGCATGCATGCTCACAGCACATATGTTGTGACTCCTGTTGCTTCTCTCTCTCCAATTTCCTCTCTTCTCTCTCTCTTTCTCTGCTGATCTCCCATCTGTCTCCTTCTCTCTTACTTATCTGCATGTTTCCTTCCTCTTCCTCCTGCCCTCAGAGAAGACTGTGTGCGGTGCCCAGAGGCACAAGAAGGCTCGCCAGGTGCAGGACCTCACTGACAGGATCCAACGTCTGCCCGTTCCTGTGCAGCAACAGCACGAACACTCTTCGCCTCTGGAGAGCTGTGAGTCAACACACATCTGCACACAAGAACAGACTCGCACACAGTTCTTTTCATTTCCCACCAACCAATCTTCCTCTACTCCTCCTTTGACCTCACCTCCTTTCACTTTTCATTTCCTCAGGCTCGGCCTCCTTCCCTCTGCCCGCTGATGTCTTCGAAGATGACATCTCCTCCTGCTCCTCTTCCACTTCCACCGAGCAGCATGGTCTCCACCAATCACCGGCCTTTTCTTCTTTACCAGGGCTCTCAGGTGACCAATTACTGAGGGAGTTCTCAGCTGTGGCTCCACCTCTTAACCACAGCCCTGGTCAAACTGAGGTATGACACCAACACTGAAATTTAAGTTTCTTCTTATTTCTCAGTTTATCCATCCTTGATTCCTTTCCCCCTTCCTTTCCTTGAATCTCTCTCATACCAGCTGCATCATGAATCCTTGTTTTAGTCCTAGCCTACTGTGAGACTCTGACAAAAGTACACATTTTGTTTACTCATTGTTACATTGGGGAGTCTACTTAACTCATATAATTCCAGTCTCTTTTTAGTCCACACACAAATGTCAAATCTGTACTGGTGGGTCAGCGTTTTTAGTATGGGTTTTCAGGTGACCATCTGCAACATAATTGAGGTCCAGTAGAATTGACCAATCACGTATCAGCTCCTTGGAAAGCCAAAAAGCCTTGTTTTCTCTCTCTCTCGCTCTCTTTGAGGCAGGAAGATAGAGGAAAGGAGAAACAAAACAAAGAAAAGCCCTTAGGCTCTGTTATATCAAAGTATGTATTACACTATGTTGGCAGCAACAAGGAAGTCTGATAAATTTATTTGCACCAATAACCTCTGATTAGCACATTAAGGTGAATATTAACAGACTGAAGAGTTTATAAATAGCTTGCTGGGCCAACGCTGATAATCTGATATTCTGCCTTCAGTCTGGTTTGGCGATGCTCGCGGCAACCGAGGGCATCAGACAGCCGACAAGTGTTACACTGAGTGAATCAAACTCCATGGCAACCACTGGGAGACCAAACGGGATGTATGTGACCTCTCAGACCACACCCCTGCTGCCAAAGGTAATGTGAGGTAACAGGATACTGATAAAACTCCACTGTGCTCCCTGTAGTTTCATTTTGCCCATTTAAATTTTACATGGACTTTCATGACCTCTCACGATAAAAGTTCAGGCTAATCAATTGAGTAATATGAGATTTGATTACCACGACGGTCTGAATTGTGCATGTTGGGGCAGTGGTCACAGGTTTTTCAAAGCAGGTACACAGCATAAAAGACAAAAGAGCATGAACCAACAGGATGGTCATTCCTCTGTTCTGTCACAGACTCAGAGCTGTTCTGCATTCATTACTGTCAATTTGTACTTCTTGGGCAGCTCAGTATTTGCCCTGTAGGTTAACACATTCACACACTATCAGCATGGCGGCATGTCAGAAACAGCACATGCTGTCATCTGGAGATTTGTGAGGCATTTCAACATTTCATGTAAGCGTTTAACCTCAACATCATGGGGCAAGTGTGGTCAAACGACATGAAAGATGTTTTGCATGTTTTTCCAAATGCTTGAGATGACTCAAGTACCTCAGTATGGTTATAGATTTACAACAATTGAGCAATATGTGTCTTTACAGACAGCTCGGCCTCCCAGCCCCCCTGGCTCCTCCTCCCTTCACTTCAACCATCTCCCTCGCACACGGAAACCGCGAGACACCAAACCCAAAATGAAGACACTTACATATCACCAGTACATTCCTCCAGATCAGAGAGGAGGGTCTGGGGCGGGAGGTACAGATGTGATGTTTTGCTTTACAAATGATTCAAAAACACATTTCACTTGTCCTTTCTGTCATGCTTTTCTGGTGAAGAGTTTGAACTTTGACAATTTTTTTTCTAGGCACCAAACAGAAGAGCCCTACCCCGTCTTTAGACCCAGCCTATTCCAATCTCTTGAAGCAGCAGCAGGTGATTCTCCAGCTACAAATCCTACAGAACCAGCAGCAGCAACAACAACAGCAGCAGCAACAGCAGCAACAACAACAACAACAGCAACAACAACAGCAGCAGCAGCAGCAACAACAAAAGCTACAGCCACAACAACTCATGGTTGTGCCCAGGTAGGCAGACAGATTGATGCTGGTTCAGTTACAGGCAATCTAACTTGAGCTCACTCTCTCTACTTCATCAGTGAGCTATTAGCCTTCAGGTAATCCTGGTACCTTCATGCTTCTGTCATGTCCGCAGTGGAGATCACAATGATCTTGTGAAGTCCTCTGGAGCCATGCCCTTGAATCCCCAGCCTGTTCCTGCCACAACCAATCAAACCCCTACAGACACGAGTCCTACATCCAAGCCTGAGCCTCTTCCTGCAAATCTTGTTGATCTAACTGTAAGAAAAGCATGAAAACATTGTAGGCAAAAGACCTCAGAAAACACTCTAAACACTAAATACCAATGAATGGCTCTATGTAAATATTGCCTTACCTCTTTCCTTTCCTAAGGTGTCTGACTTGCGGCAGCACCTGCGAAAGCGTGGCCTCCCCGTTTCTGGCACCAAGCCTACTTTGCTGCAGCGTCTCCGCCCCTTCCAACTCCCCCACACTTGCCCCACTCCTGCTCCCCTCAGCCAGCTCGGTACCATCGTGGAGCCCCTCACCCCCTGCCTCCCGCTGCCACCAAGCCAGAGCCCCAGCTCAAGCTCCAGCTCTGGATTAGACTCACCCAACAGGAGTCCAAACCAACAGATGTACAACACAGACAAGGGAATTCATAATAGGATACGTGGTGACGCTCCGAATGGAATATTAAACACAGTGCTGAGTGGTTTCTCAGCAGGTGAAAATTGTAGTCTTACCAACACTGTCTTCCTGGCTCCTGCCAGCACAGCCTCAGGAACTCCAAGTCCCAGTCTACCCATGTCATCCTCTTCACCCCTGCAGTGCGGGACTTCATGGAGAACTGAAAATGATCAGCAGCAGCAGGAGCTGAGTGTCGAGCAGGAGATGAGGGAGCGGTTAAGGAGTAGGCCAAGGGACCGCTCCAATAAAACCAGCAACAAGGTTAGCAAAGACATTAGGTCTGCTTCCATGTGAATTTGACTAAAAATAGTTTATGAGACAGATAACAATAATAATCCTTCTTATAATTCCTCCAGTCTTGCAGAGGATCTCTTCATCCCTTCCTGCAACAGGATACTGGATCCAAAAATGGCAAGGACGAACCAGATGTACAGACAGAGGTGTTGTTTACACAGGTAAAAAAAAACAAATAAATAAATACATACATCTCTCTTATAAATCTTTTTTTAAGAGTAAACTACATGTGAACACATCAACTAAGTAAACTCTGCCTTCTAATCAGGTGTTTTGCTTCCAGCCCTGTGATGTGATTGGTCAGGATTTTGAGCTGCCAGTACAGATTACAGCAAGTCCAGTTCAAACTTTGCCCGGTGTCCGCAGCTTGGAGGAAGAACTCCAGGAGGCCATTCAGAAAGCACAGGTTTGTTTGTAGAATTAAGAAGGACCTTTTCATCCTGAACATGTCAGGACATGACCGGACAATACTAAAGGCAAGAGCGCAATCTCATTAGTAGTAGTAGTAGTAACAGACTTAAGATCAAGCCTAGGTAATGTCTGACCTCCAAATATGAATGTGAAAATGTTCAGACAGAATTTCAGGAGATTGTTCGATGTTCATACATCAAAATGTTTAATTTTTTATGGTGGATTTAACTTTTTTTACTCCCTCTTTTCCAAAGATGGACCCTCCGCAGTCCATAGACGACATTCTGGATGAGCCTATGACTTCGGTTGGTGAGTATTTATGATTTAAGAAGTATACTACTTAAATAACAGTCATAATCATTTCAGTGACTAATCATTTACCCCCCCCCCCTCTTCCAGGCTCTGGCAGTGTCTCTGATCATAAATCCCCTACCCAGTCAGTTTCTGGCCCCTCACCTCCTCCTCAAGCTGAGGCCTCCCAGCAGCACAGCAAAGATGACAGCTTTCTGCCCTCACCTCTTTGCTCCTCTCTCCTGCTTGAACTCCCCCCATCTCCAGCTTTAATAAACCCCAGCCAGGTGATTCCAGCTCCTCCCCCACCCCCCATCTGCACCTCCCCTCTGTCGTCCACCAGGAAGTCACGAAAACGGCGAGCTCCGACACTGTTTGATGCCGCTGACTGGCTCGAAACGATGACGTCCGGCCTCCGCCCACTTACTCCACCAACGGCTCCGTTTGTTGAGTCAGACTTCAGTCTGGATTCAGACCTGAATGTCAGTCGAGTGTTGGATCTAATGATAGAGCAGTGGTGAGGAGTTGTCCATGTTTGTAACCCTGTACGAAATGTAGATGAGCGTTTTTTTATTGATGTCATGAATGGGGCAAAGGATTTGCATCCAACCGAGGGCACAAGATTGTGAATCATTGAAAGGCTGTCAGAGTCTCCAGCTCCACGCAATGTCGAGAGCTGGGTCCATTGCTAGCTTTGATTGGGCAACCAGAGCACAGCACATGCACACACATACATACATACACACACATGCACTGCAGAGTGCTGTTTATAAGACCTTGGGCTCACCCAAAACCAGCAAACAAGCAACGCATCTGTGGACCGACGCACCCCAGTGCACAATGTTTGCTGTGCAACACAAAAGAAAACCTGGTGGCACAATAATTTAAACATGCTTCCTGGCTGTGCTGGGAGAATGTTGTTTCTGACTTATCTCCAAAAACTGTTGTCGGATTGGGTCGAGTGTGGCCCCTGGTGTTGATTCAGTCATTGAGTCCTAGCCATTCCTAAAGCTCATTTGGAGTGTGTTAAAGCCAGACAGAGCACACAGCTTGTGTGTGGCTCCAGACCTTAACCTCGGTGCCAGACACACAGTCGGCATGCAGAGAGAGAAAGCTGGCATAAGCTACAAGAAAGCCATGTGTATGTGCGTGCATGTGAGTGTGTGTGCCTGCCCATGAGTAAGAGCAAGCATTTGAGTGTGTACATGTGTTAAGTACTGTATGTGTGCTCTGAATGTCCGACTGTTTGTGACTGTTCACACAAGGCTGCTTTTGTTTGCATGTGTCAACTGCCAAATGCTTCCATGTATATTAATAAGCATTAATGCCAAATGCACTTCTAGTTATTGGTTTGCTTGCTATTAGGTGTGCCTGTATGTGTGTGGTGTGACTGATCTATGAGAGGATCCGTGTGAAAGACAGAAGAGGCCGTGGATTTCTTGTTCCACATATCAGACCAGACATTTCATTGTGGTCTCATTGCCAGCAGGCAGTAACTCCAGTGTCGTTATCCAGTGTAATCATTAGAACAACCACATTACCTTGTTCAAGTCTCTGTTCTCCAAGAGAGCAATCAGGCAACCACCCCAAAAATAGTCCCCCATACAAATGCCCCAATCAGACAAATGAGAGTTTCCTCATCACTTTTCAAAAACAGGTGGTCATTTTGTTCCCTGATTAACCCCCAACAGTGTCTGGCCAGCTGCTCTGTGCTTACTCTGCTTCTTGCAAAGCTAGATTTGTGCACAATTTATAGCTTAAATCCCCAGGCCACACCCGGTCACTTAGTTTAAATTTATTCCAAAAATGTATTATTTAGATTGTAACATCTTTGCTTTCTCAGAATGACCATTTATAAAAGAGACATTGCACTGTAGATTTAGCACACATTCTAGCACACGTTAACATGTCACATGACCAGAGGTGAGCATGTCAGCTGAAGCTGCTTCAGTGAATGCTGCACATTTACTTAACGGTGGCAGTGATGTTGCCTTTATTTTTTGCATGATTTACTGGTCATGCAGAAATGAGTGCATTATTTGTTTGCATAATAGATTTTCAGTGAGTTATGTTCGTACTAAATCCCACTTAACATAATGACATTAATGACAAAAACCTGACAGAGGTTAGCTGCCATTAACCTCCTGTACAAGATGAATGTAATTTAGATACATGATCTCCTCTACATGAACTTATTATCTAACCTTAATCGGCTGCAGGTCTCATCAATCATTTTGGAGAGGTCTGATTGGCTCATTCATATTTAAAAGATTCATGTACTGTAATTTCATCACCAACTGGAAGTCCTTCTGCAAGACCACTTTATTTTGAACGATAAGGTTTTGTTTCCTCCTCAGTCTCCAAAATAAAGGTTATGTGCTGAGTGCAATATCTTTTGTGAAGAGGGTACATAAACCAGCAGACCTGAGGTCATATTATGTTGATGTGATGTTTTTTGTATGCAAATATTCAGTGTTGCTGCCAGCCAGTTCCTTGTTCGGATAATTAGCTGGTGTCTTTCTAAGAAAGACAGCCTGGGTCAATTATAAGAAGGAGATTTCTGTGCAAAGGCAAACATGTATGTTAATGCAGTTCTTTTCAGCTTTCACCACAGAGACGAGAGATGAAATATGCAGTTACATGTGGATGGATGGTTATGATAATCATAGCAATCAACAAACATGGCCTGCTGCATGTATGGAAAAAAAGAGGAAATTGATTGGCAGGAGAGTAAGATGCTACCTCCTGTGACTTCCAATGCTTTAGGGTCGACACCAGTGTTTTCCACATTTCTTATTTAATTTATGAACACTGGTGCAGAGTTTCCTGGAACCCCCCATGAGACTGTCTGACAGGTTTGACTAAAGCTCAGGCTTAATACTTCTGTTCAAACTGGGTTTGACTGATCTAGTCTGGATTCCAAGCTGGATAGGACAGATGTCAACCTACTGACACTTTGGTGTTTCAGGTCAATGAAACTCTGTAGGCCACTTCTGCTGCTATAGATGCCTTGAAATTTAAAATGTGTTTGCTTATATTTATTATGTAACTTATTTGTGGAAAAGATATCAACCAATGTTGAAAAAATGTATTTTAAAGCATAAAGAAAATTAAAGTCTTAATAGATTTTCTATGTGGTTTCTCTTTTTATTTTCATGTATAGGAAGTAAGCAAACATCTCATCGTTGTGATTTCACACTATGTCACGATAATTAAATACATTTTTACATGACTGTACCAAATTAGGTTTAATCAAATATTGATGATCACATAGACATATGAACATTAACTGATAGGCTGCTAAAGTATCTGTGTGGTAAGTCTAACATTAATGTGGCTCACAGGCTCAAATGTTCGAAACAATGATATAGCTGCAAAAGCTGGATGATCTTTGGACTTCATTCAGGGATTATTACGAGGAAACACCATCAACTAAAAACAAAGAGACGTTTTATTTCAAGAAAATTCAAACACATTCAACAATAATTACATTTACACATGGGTCAACTTTATGAAAGGCTAACTGTTTTTGTGTGTTTAGGATCTAAACACAGTCAAGGTTTGGGTATAACAAAGTAGTGACATAGGTTTGTATCTTGTTGTGTAACTATATCGTCTGGAACAAATGTTGAGATACAAATGACGTTCAATAAAATTATATGCTACATTACTTTAAAGAGCCCCTTTTTGGGGTTCATATATCTAATGTATGTGTTTACTAAAGTACGTTCACAATTTGTTCAAATTGTTTGAAAAAAGTGTCTGTTTTCATGTACTGATGCTCCATGCAGGCTCTCTCATCTGCATTTATTTCTAACGCTCAGAAATCCCTACAAAGAGAAAAAAAAAGGGTCCCCATGTGTGCCAAGTTTGATCTGATTGGTCCGCTGCTGTTCTCTGATATGTCCCGCCCCTTTTACTATATTGGGAATGCTACTGCCAGTCCGAGGGGAGCTTGTGCTCACTACAACGAGCCAATGGGCTTTGATCGGTGACATCATGGGTTTGTGATCTCATTTTCCACGTTTCATGCGGCTATTGCAAGGAGGAGCATTTTTTGCATTTGTCAGTGTTTCCACAAACTGCTTCTACTGTAAAGTGAACTGCTCAATGAATGGAGAAACTTAATAGGTCCACATGTATCTGATGGATGAGTCAGGATGTTTTTCCTCTTTGATGTCGTGCCAAACAACTTAAATTGCTCTGCGATGCAAGAGGACGCCTGAAGCCAGTCTCTTTTTTTTCTTATCAGACTTGATGACTTCACAGTCCTCTTCAGCAGTTAAAGCACTGTTGCCGTAAATAAGCCACCAATAAAAGCAACTGGCTTAATTTATTGATTGATTGATCACAGACCAAGATGTGTTGTGAAGATCCATCTCTGTTTCAGTCAAAGACGTGGATGTAAAGATACAAAGAAGGGTTATTCTGACTCACTTAGAGCTCAGAGAGAGCTAAATCAACCTGTCTGTTTCATCTTTGGCGAGCTAAGGCTGCATATGTTGATAAGTTTAACCCTACCATACCTGTCGAGGGACCAGGCACAAAGACAAGAAACAAGACGAGACAATCTTCTCTCTTTGACTTCTCCACCCAGGGGTGAGAGTGTGTTTTCACAGGGGTAATACTCTGAAGCTGTGACCATGGTGTAATGAAGGATTCTGTGTAATGGCCCCTTGAGCCGTTCCACATCACTTCCTCCTCGTCCCCTCTATGCAATAACCGCTGCCTTCGTGATTTCATGGGAATTAAAGGGAGAAAGGTGTGTTTCATATGTAAAGCAGGTAGCTCTTGCTGAGATGTGAGATAGTTCTCGTGCATTCGCTTACTCTCTCGCTCTCTCTTTGCTTTGCGTCTCCTGGGCCCTGGTTGGGGTGGGGTGTTTGGGGGGTGGAGGGGCTGGTTGAGGTAAGCTTTGATCACTGGCAGAAGGTCGCTATGGTTCGATTTCTGTGGCGCTCCAGTGAGAGGTTTGCTCTGCAATTATAAACCCTGGGAGAGATGGCAGAAGGAAGTTAATTTCTCAGCAGTTACAGTAGCTCATGTGTCAGTTAGCCAACAGTGAACATGAATCACAGTTACAGTGTGAGGCAGAAAAGAGGCATTAAATAATCTCTTTACTATGTAAGCTGCTTGGTTATAAGGAACTCAATGAAGCACTACAGGAGCACGAGACCTTGACCTTCTGCTGACTCCGAGCTCGTACTGTAGGCAATACTTACTTTCACTTCAAATAACAGATTTTTGGCCATTTGGATGCAATGTATTTATTTATGTGGCTTTAACGTTCACATGTAACTAACACTTAGACCTTCACAATCCATCAGGTAGACTGCACACTTTAAAAGTGAAGTTCATTCATACATTGAATCAAGTGTATAGAAATCAATAATATTAAAAACACCAGTCAGCTATTGACATATAATTGTTACCTAATTATTATGCACATAAATACACCTTGAAAATTTGTTTGCAAAAAGAACAAAAAATACCAGAAAAACAAACACACAGTGTCATGGTTTGGTTTTGTCTCTGTGTTTCGTCTTGTTTTAGTTTTTCTTAGTGTTCCGTTTCGTTTCCCTGGTGTGTTTTAATGTTTCATAGTCTTGTGTTTTCGTTAGTCTTAAGTGTGTTTCTTTGTTACCTGAAAGTTTATTTCCTGTTTTAAGTCTAGTCTTTAGTGTTTCCTGTTTTATTTTGTATTATCTGATTTAGGTTGTGTTTTCGGTGTCAGGTTTTACTTTGTAGTTGTCAGTGTTCTGGTCTTGTGTTCTCTGCTCTGTTTCCCTCCTCTCTTGATTACCCTGATTGTCCTCACCGATCTGATTAGTCTCACCTGTGTCTGGTTACCCCTGTCTATATAGTCTCTGTGTGTTCTTACCCTCATGTGGGATCATTGTCTTTTGTCTATGTCTTGTGCAGCCTGTTGGTGTGGTTTGTCTCCCTGCTCCCTGGATTTAATTTATTTCTCCTCGTGGTTTTTGGACTTTTGGATTTTTTTTCGAGTTTTTGCCTTTCATTTAATAAATTACATTTTTCTGCACTTGGGTCCTCCTCCCCTGTTTTCGTACTTCCGAACGTGACACACTGTGTCTGTGAAGCATGCTGTTCTAACTGACCAATCAGACCTGGGGACACTTAAGAGCTGAAAGCTATACAAGCACCTCAAGTGTCATTGGTCAACACTTGCAATTATTAATGTATGCATCAATTACATTAAATGGAGCATTGCCTGCAAGGTGGTTCAGGCAGACACTTTAAGCTACACTGATTTTTACCGACATGCTTATTATGATATTCCCCATCACCTGACACCACATCCTCCCAATTGGCGGCCTATTTAGGCTGCTAGATTTTCCGGTCTCTCCCGCTCTGCTCTCTAATTGCCAACTCTGCTCTGTGCTCTTGCTCTCAGCCTCTCCACCCCTCAGACTCTCAGCCTGCCCTACCACCACCACAGCATCCACCTGAAGGCTTCAATAGGAGGTTTGACACATTATCTTATCACTCCTTAACTTTCTACATGTAAAATAAAAATGCTAGGAGCAATGTTGTCGAAGTGCAGATGCCAAACACAATGTTCTTCTGCTACTGCAAAAAAACATTTAAAGCTATTTCCAAAGTGTATTTTCTGACTGAAATATCTAAGTACTGTCAAAAAACTTTTTTTCTCAGTAATTAAAACGGAGAATAAGAACAAAAGAAACCATCATGGAATGAAACATTCTTGATTTTATTTTTATTCTTAAGAAGAATATAGAATATACCTTCACTTAACAAGCAGGGCAGAGAAGATAAACAGGTAATGGTGGACTTTTCATCTGGACCCTCGGGTCACTTCTGTAAGTCTATAGAAATAGAATAATAGTAGCCTATCTGATTATATTGTTTCCTTACCAAAACATGTGCAACTATGGAGTCGCTAAGGAAATCTTGTTTTCAGCAGCAAAACAAGTGAATTATTACTACTGCTCTGCCCCAAGGAAGAAAAAAATGTAAAACATTTAAATGTTGTTTTCTCTTCTTGTTCCATCTGGTGTTAGAAGGTAGAAATAATGTCTCATATGAAGAGCATATTTTTTAATCATTTATAGCTTATAAATTGTAATATATTTATTTAGTTTGTCTTTATGATCAAACGCTTTCATGTCGACCATAATTAGTCTTCAAGTGTTCAGAATAACTAATTCCCTCAGCATTAATGGTTGAGCTTTATAGAACTGGTTCATTCACACTTCCTTCTGAATTCTGTTTTCATACAGCAAACATGGGCAGTGTGGAGAATGTCCTTCAGCATTTCTAATCATGAAATTACATCTGTAGGCATTTTACCTCCACTCTGACATGTAGCGTAAACACAAAAAATGTGTCTTTGTAATTATCTCACTACGGGGACGTATAAAGATCTTTCTTTGACGTGGCAAGGTGTTCAGTCCTGTGCAGCAAGGATGCCCTGAAACTGTTTAAAGTAGTGTGCTTTTGTTTCGGAAACTAGAGGCTTTCCGGGGCTGCAACACATCAAACTGTGGGGCTGGTTGAGCTGAGCTGAGCTGCTGCTCGTCTTTGTTTAAAACTGCATGAGATGAAGAAGGCTAATTGGACTAATTAGCAAGAAAACAGGCTTGACTGAGCAGTCTTTCTGTACCACAGATGTTTTGCCTCTCTTTAGTTAAAAAAAGATGTCAGGAAGAAAAACGCCTCATAATCAAGGCTAACCCATTGTGGCATTATTAGGCCCAGTGCAGTCACAAAAAAAGGCTGGTAGACTTGTTTGTGATGTACTGCTGCTTGAATGGACCTCAGCCACAATAGCGGGAGCCTCAACAACTCAAACTGAGCTTCTTGACAGTCAGTGGTTGAGGCGAACAACCCAGTAGAATAAAAGTGAAACAAACATTACCTGAACTGTTACCTCATAAAAAAGATGACATTTTCAACTTTACTCTCAAAACTCTAAGACTTTGTAAAGACTTTATACAGACTACAGCCCTGCATTTCATTATAGTTTCAAACAGTAAACTATACAGTGTCTTGAATCATTTGTGTTATTTTTATGTACCGGCTGTACGTTAAGGCTGCTCGCAAATGCAATTCATAAAATCAGCCCTGAAACTATTGCTGGAGAACATGAGGATCATCTGAAGATTTCTATTTTTTACTCAGCCTCAATGCTTTATGTTATCAGCCTAAAATAACTCCATTCTGCAGTGCACACAATGACTTGTACTACCAAAAAAAAGCAAGTAACCCAGAGGGTCTTTGCTAAGTGTCCATATCTTAAGATTTTACTAGCATGCTGTAGGCCTAGTGTGAGATAAGTGCAGACTGTATTTTCTATTACAACAGGCTGTTATGATACAAAAGACGGTGGAGCCTCCATGAATCCAGGGTTCATATTATCATTAATTTTAGAATTATTGCAAAAAAGTAATTCATGAACATTGCCCCATCTCAGTTGCATGTTTTCCCTGTGCGTGCATGGGTTCTCCAGCAAGTTCATGAATCAGAATTGGTGTGAATGTGACTATACTGTGCAGTATGCCCTCTAATTGACTGGCGAGTGTGCCCAATGACGGCTTGGACCGAGACAAGGTCCCTCGTGACCAATCAGGATCAATAGTAAAGATAATGGATGGATCTGCTTGCAGTCACTCTGCTACTGAATACTGCTTATACGTATGGCAATGTTAAACTAAGCTGTCAATGACAGAGCTGCTAATGGCTCAATAAACGTTAACAGGCTAACACCTCACATACCAAATAGTGGAACCAGAGGCGTTGTTGTGAACAGACAAGGCAGGCAACTGCTTGGGGCCCCAGGCCAGTAGGGGCCCCCCCAACGGCTGACAAACTTTAAACCAAAGCTTTGCCTCAAAATGTGCACATTTTGCAATGACAGTAGGAGGCCTCCCTTCTGGGGCCTCATCTGACATCACGGACTCTTAATGCTGCGTCACTAGCTCTTAATGACACTCAAAGTGTCATGTGCATTATTGCTGTGAAAATAATAATGGATGCTGGTTGGAGTAGCACTAAATGAATGTTTGCCTATAGGGCCCCATCAGACCATAGAAGCACCCCTGAGTGGAACAGTGAATGTAATCTGTAGCATTAATGTACAAGGAACAAAACACTTACATTTTTACATTCCCATTAGCATGATTCTCAAAATGAAGTAGAGTCTGTTTCAATTTCAAGTTTTATTCATGTACTCACAGAGTGATGATGTCTCTGTGAAGTGGTGGTTGCAGCAATGGATGGATACAAAAAAAAAACCCTGGATCTTTACCCAGGAGATTCTTTCCCTTCCTGAGCCCAGCAGTCAAAGTTGATTCATTTTCTCTGAATAAACTTAAGTCACATACGTAACTTCACTTAACTTTGTATTTTATAGTTAGATTAAGGGGCCTTGTATAAACTGAACGTACACTCTTATTTAGTATATCTATCAATAGTTTATGTGCCTGAACATGACATTTTGTCAGGTTTGGGAAAAGATTTTGGTTTGGGCAAAAATAACACAAAGGCTGCAGACTTCATGCTGACTGACACTAACTGGAGTTTAAGTTCCAGTCTTATCTCAAACATCTGTGATGAGCAGCCATATGCTATCACATAAGCAATGGAAATCTTTCAACAAGGTGACACTTTTATTGCTTGGTGATAAGAATTTAAAGGCATTTCAAATTATGTAAAAGGCCTAAATCTATAAAGCCATGATATAGAAAGTCAATAATTAGTGGGACCAGACAATGAGTAATGATATTTTTGGATTTAACCATTTTTGAGGTCAGCTGTCAGAGAAAGAGAAGTTTAAAAAAAACAACAGAACAAAGAGAGGGTGAATATTGCTTCCAAAGACACAAACAAACAGACAGGTCGGGACATTTTTTTATTATATTTTATTGAAGCTGATTCAACAAGAAGGAAGGTGACAGAAGTGTTTCATAAATTGCCACTTTAGTACTGCACATCCTCAAAGGTGATTTTACCTTCTTTTCTATATTGAGGTTCTTCTTGTCAAAGTTACTCTGCATAACAATGATGTTAATTTTAGAAACATGACCACGAATGTCATTTTGTACCAAATTGAAATTTTATTAAATAAAGCATTTTTATCTTCATAGAAAGGGGAAACATCCAACAAAACCCTTCAAAATCACCGTTGTCACATCAGAAATCAGGACCCTTGGATGTGTGTGTGCATGTGTGGGTGTGACACAGAGGGAGATACAGAGGTTAGTGCAAAGATTAAATCTTGAGAGTTGTAAAACTAAGCAATTAAAACTGTTTTTGTTTTTTTTTAAATAGAGAAATTAAGTATAGAGAATGTTCTATAATGACCATTTCGTATTCGGTTGTCTCTACTTAACTTTGTTGTCCAGTTTGTTAATGAACATTTTCCCACAAATATTGTTTTAGCAATTATTTAGGCAAACCTAACTTACAGATGTTTTTGAACATAGCAGAAAGAGGACACATTACTGTACCTGTCACTGCAATAAATCATACATCACTGACCTTTTGGCAAAGGACAACACTGAAAATCAAACAGGACAGGACATTATACAGTGAAAAACACAAACAGGTATGATACCGTCATTTGACATTGTTAAACTGCCTCCCTCTGCGCTGTAGCTACAGAGTTATCATCTTGTAGACGCAAGATTACAGCCAAATCAGATAAAACAAAGCCTGTGCCACAAGCAAACCTGTGTATCCGAGTGTGTGTATGTGGGTCTATGAAGGCAACAACTGAATTCCAAACCAGGATAAAGTCCGCCTCTTACTGCTCCCTTCCTGCTCCCTGCTGGGTCTCTTCAGTACTTCTTTGTAGCAACTCATGTTTGAGGCCGAGTGTCAATGACAGCCCACCTAGAGCACTCAGTTACTGTACAGCTGCAGGGTAACACAGCCCAATCTTCCCTCCAGCTGGTTGCATTGTAATAATGAAAAATGGATGCTTCAGGGTATTATGCATGCCTGGCTGCTCGTTTGAGTGTGCATGTAAGCACGTGCGTTTGTGTACAAGTGTTACCTTCTTTATTAGCTTGCTGGGGACGCAGCATGTGTTGTAAGGTGTGTTCACCCTGTGGCTTCATCCTCTATGCTTCATCCATGTTAATGAGGATATAAGGGCTCCCATCCCTCCAAGGTCATACACACTGTAGAAGTACTGTAGGGATTAACCAACCCATGCATCCTTATTCCGTATGCTCTGAATACCAACATGCACCCTCACAAATTAGACTGACCTCCTCACATGTGTAGACTTCTCTTTAATGTATATATTTAAATAGCAACCAACATACTGTATAAACTGAAGGTCTGTAAATCCTTCTCACCTATATCATCAACCGCCTGTGCTGTTTTTACAGCCATGCTAATCATATGGGTGATATACAGTAGCTATTATAGGCATTATAGATCTAGGAATAAACTCAGATATCTGATTTATACAGTATGTAGAATATCATTTTGTCCAATTTGTCACGTTAAAATGGTAACTGAATTTCCTTAAACACCCTCAGAAGAACCTGTGCATCAAGTTCAAACTTTAAAGGTGCACAAACTTCTATCTTAAATATCAGGTGCAGAAAAGTGGTATCTTGTATGTATAGCAACAGAGAGAAGCCATGTACACTTTGCCATTCCAAGTTCTGAGATGCCTTCATGCACATTGCATCCGCAATGGCACGATATTGGTATTCCAGTGTGTGATTTTACAAGGCTTTATGGCAGCTCCAGATCAGGTGTGGAACAACTTTCGCTCAACACCTCTGTGAGCGAGATATAAAAGGGGCATAAATATCCCACCTTGAACTGGCAATATGGAAAGGGAAAGACTGAGGCTGACCCGCCCACCAACGTGTGTGTGGTTTGTGTGTCCATGTGTGTGTGGGATACTGTTTATACCTTTATAGTAACATAGGAGATACTATATCAAATTGTTATTTATTCTCTCATTAACTTAAACTAATTCCCTTTAACAGCAGGTTACATGCCACTGCCACAACAGCAATCATGCAACAGTGTTACTATGCAGCATTTATTCTGCCAATTCGGTATGCAAAAAAACATCCTGGCATTGCTGTGTCCTTATCCTCAGTGGTGTTACTGCTCTGTGGCTGTCTCTAAGCCCTCAAGAAGGCTTCCAAGGAGTGATTGCCATGCTTGAGCTAATCTCAGAACCCAGAACCCAATCTTGCTCTGTGGAAAGCTACTGGTTGTCAGTCAGGAGAGATTCTGCTCCCTCTACCTTAACAACCAAGGCAGCCAAGCATGACCCCCTCTCCTTCAATGGAAGACCCACGTATGCCAACACTCTCGCCTCATGTCTGTCTTTGTCATTCACTCCTTCAAAAACTCTGGGATCCAAATTGATAGGAGGGCTGAAGGATGCAGCATGAGTCATAAATGGTAAAGCTATTTCAGCTTCTGAATTGTTTTTTCACTAAGCTCTTTGGGTTTCTTGTAGGTACTGTAGCAGCAGAGGCTGTTAACAAGTCAAAGAGTCCTGTGGATGTGCTGCCCTCAAAGCTGTATGATGTCCAGCTGCAAGTCAGTGTCTTACACATCCATTTGTTTTGTCTGATTGGTCTCTGCCTATCACTACTATGGGCAGTTCGGGAACCTTCTCCGGATGCTTTAGGGTTTCATTGCTTAACTTAAGGACACTTTAGGAGAACAAGCTCCATGCAGTAGATTAAGTGTGCGCTCTACAGAGGAAGGGTGTTTTCCTTTGTCAACGTGTCACCCTGATTAGAAAGTGCTGGATACATTTGCTCAGGCGCTGTTCTGCTCGGGTTTATCCTGTTCAGAGAAGGTGAGCAGGATTGATGGATGGTTGGTAACCAGTTGACAGCCACTTGCTATCCCATTGATGGAGCCTATTTCCAGGCTTAAGAATCCTGATGCGTGTTAATTGAACCAGAAATAAAGTCCACTGGTTCTTACAGTGTGCTGTTACTGCTAAATAAAAATATGGCTAACAGGGATTATTCAGTTCAACTTATCTTATATCCAGTAAGTAGAGTTCAGGAGAGGGAAAGCTGCATCCATAGAGCTGTGGCATTATTTTCAGCAATGGATGACAGAGTCTATTACACGTAAATAGATCTAATTTTGGGAGTTACAGGCCCTGCAGAGATGTACATTATGTGAACCGAAGGCTTGAGTCTCCTTTCATACTCGCACGACTCACATGCTGCTGAAGCCCTTCGATACTAAAGCGTTTATTTTTCTGTCCGTCCCACACGACTTGAGCATGGCTGACTTTTTCTCGCCTCCCTCTGTTCACCCTATCATCAGTGTAAAATACCTCACCCCTGCAGACAGAGACAGATGGAGGGTGCAGCACCAGCCCCCTGCTCAGCTCTAATGATTTATGCCACGGTAGCACAGAGTCACACACACACACACACACACACACACACACACACACACACACACACACACACACACACACACACACACACACACACACACACACACACACACACACACACACACACAAATGTGCAGTTCACACATACAGCATGCATGTGATCATACATCAGCCGATGAGATTCATGCATAAGTACGCAAGGACTGGCTTGTGACACAGAGCTGAATGCATGAGGGCACCTGTCTTGTGTTAATGTTGCCAGTGCTCGAGCACTTTTTGAAAGGACATGTGGTTCTTTGAAGCAGTGGCAAGAGGATCTGACATCATTTGTCCTTTTCTATGACGGTTAAAGAGGAACAGGCTGGGGGAAATTCTTTCTCAGTATTCCACCTGACTGAGGTGTCAGTTATGAAATATGCTGTGTTGTAGCCAGTTCCAACAATATGCTATAAGAGTGGAATTTGGGATGAATATTGTTTGTGTATATTGTGTTAAATGCCAAATGAGCAAAGTGAGAGATTTTTAAAGGGGAAATAATGAGCACATCACACTGCTGCAGTAAAGAGAGTGAGATGTTTGTGTGTTCGAGTGATGTTGAGGTCTGGTGCTTGAAGCTGTTATGGTGTTGCAACAAGGACATTTGCTGTACATGAGGCAACGATTTGCGAGTAAGGTCATTGTACACGCTGTCCTCCTCTCACCATCCCCTTCCTGTAACCACACACACACACTCACACACACACACACACACACACACGCACACCCACAAACACCCACATGTGCACACACTCACTCACACGTTAACATTAATTCTGTTGGGTGGAGGCGTGCAGAGGCTTGCGAATGTGGGAGGGAGGACGGAGCACAGAAATGGGGTTGGGATGGGGAGAAGGGCAGGAAAGGGAACAGAGGATGAAAAGAAGCAGACAGGTAGAAAAGAAGAGAGGAGGGCTGACTGAGGGGCGAATGGAGGGATGATGGTAGGAAGAAGGAGAAACTAAGGGAGGTAGGGCCATGGTGGAGGGGAAATCGTTTATCCTGCAGCCCAGGTAAGGGTGACCTGTTTGTCTCTGTCGGCCTCAGTTACTCCCCTGATGTCTCTATAATAGGCCTTTGAGGCAGGTAGACACGACAGCCCACAGCAGCGGCCCACGGTAACAGAGGCTCACAGGTGCACGTAAGCTCCATTCCACCCCAGTAACTTCAGGGAATTCACAGAAATTTCAGTTAATGAATTAAATAGCACCATTTGTTATTTACAATGACTTGTTTTTAACAAATGTGGCTTCAGGGGGGAAAAATCCACAGAAGAAAACAAGCTCTTCAGGGCAGATTTTGCAGAGGCAACCTGCATTTCTGAGTCACTTCTTTTGTTAAGTGTTGGGTTTTTTTGCCATTACATTGTCATTCAATGGTGACGTAAATGATGATGTCTGTTTGATTGGCTGGTTGTTCGTCTACATTTGAATGAAAGAAATATCTTCTAAAAGAATTGCTTTGAAATCTTTTTAAATCATTCAGATGAATTATACCAACATGTTCTTATAGCTCTTCTGATAAAGTTAAATATATGTGAGCTAAATACCTCAACAACCACTGGATGGATGGCCATTCATTTTCATGAAATAAGCTACGAGACCTCCAATCTCATATCTCTAATTCTTATTCTATTCTAAGTTTAGTTTTACAACTAAACACCAGCTAACAAAATGACACTCCCATCAGTCTTCAGTTATTTGCTTATGATAAATATTAACATGCTAACAAAACTAGAATGAATACAGCAAATAGTGTAACTATTCAGCATTTAATGACGTTAAACTCAAAGCAAACCTGTGCTAAATTTAAGCCCCAAATAACTGCTAGCAATATAAAGCTGTGTTGTTTGTTATTCTTGCTTCCAAATGAAATAATATCAAAACACAGAACACATGAAGCCATGTTAAGTCTCTCTCGGTAGTTCAGTAGGAAAACAAACAAACAAATTTATACTTAATAATTTCAATTTGGATTTTACAATACTTCAGAAACAAAGAACAAGAGCTAGCTAGATGTATCATTCTGCACCGCTGTTAAACAATCAGACAGGGAAAAATCCATTGTTAAATAAAATACGTCAACACCACATAACAAATGCACCCCTTCAACACACAGAGCACTGCAGATTGATGACTTATAACACTGTAAGAGTATCTAAGGATATAGTTTTTCCCTAGGCAGTTGCTGTAGATTGAGCTGGAACCTGAAATAAAAGTAAGACATGATTTGTGTCTCTGCTCACTTACTGCTACTTTTTTTCTTTTTTTTTTCTTTTTATTAAACTCATCATCCCCTTGCCACAAAAATAGTTCCTTCTGTGCTGGCTAAAAATCCCCTTATAGTGATGATCCTGTTTATTACTTTTATTTAAAAATACAACACAATGCAGTGCAAAGTTAGTAATGAGCACAGATGAGGGTGAGAGAGATGGGGGGAGAAGAACGAGAGACAAGAGACAAGCTTGGCCTGGAGCTATGGAAAGTGGTAATAGATGTTATGTGAGCAGCTGGAGAATAAAAAGCATGTGGGCGTTTATGGAATTAAGAGTTGGGTAGCCATTACCATATTGTCTAAGACTTCTCAGTTTCTCTCAGGAAAACAGCTTTTTCTCAAATTACATCCCCAATTTATATTCACAAATATATGGTTCCAAAAGTAAACTGTTTATCAAGCAGCCATAAACTTATCTCAGAAACAAGGACATATGAAGTAACATCTTTTATATTCTTATTTAAAAGTCAGAAGCCAAAGCTACACTGTATAATTGTCCTGTAAAATAACAGCAACAAACTGGCAGCAGAGACAACATCTTTTTACTGTTACTTCAAAGTATAAATACTGTAAAATGACTTTAGTTGGATTTTAGCAAGACATACGGTATACTTCTGTATTTCTACCATTGACAGTAATGTGCTGGCAGCAGAGACGCCAGCAATATACTGTAGTTTTACAGTATGAATAATGTAAAGAACTTCACAGTAGTGGGCTGTAAATCAGAATTAGAGTATGTTTCTGTATTTTCTAGTGGCAGCAAAGATGCCAGTAATATGACTTCCGGTTCTGGGTCGCTGCTCGTGTGGTCGACCGGTCGGAGCACAGAGCACCCTGAATTGCCCCCCGGAGACAAATAAAGTTTTTTGAATTGAATATATTGTAATTCTAAATGATTTAACAGTCTAATACAGTCAAACAAATACAACATCATTCTTTTTAGAATATTACTCCAACTGATCACAGTTTACAATAGACAGGCACATTATTAATGTCACATTTTACAGATTATTTATAATATCAGTGCAAGTAAGAATACAACTTTAGTATACTGTGGGTTACAAACAACTGTCTAAAATATGCTTTATGGGGATATACAAAATAAGCAATACAAACTTATAAAGGATTGAAATCAAGTACATTTTATTTGCAAGGGCAATGTCAACATGAATGCTGCTACTTTCAAATTGAAACAACAACAACAACAAAAACAAATAAACACCCACTTTTTAAAAAATACTTAAAAATCAATTCAAAGTTGTCAAGGTTCGAATTGGTACTCTGGAAAATGAGTCACAGTAATATTGTGAGTGTCAGCAGGCGTCATCATGGCATTATAAGAATTTTTTGCTTCCCAAGACCAAAAATAAAAGAAGTGAGAAGATAACAGATGAGACAAAAACTGTGTGTAAATATGGCAACAAGACAGAGAACTTCACAAATGGCTGAACCAACATGATGCAGCATTTAATCGAAAGCACAATGAGAAGCTCCACCTCCTGATTTTCTTAAAATAAATAGGGAGAGAATCGTATTGTGAGTTGAGTGAATCGTTACATCTCTACATTTAACTCTCTTTTTTAGCTTTGATTAAAACACAAAATGAGATAACATTGCAGAGTAAGTAAAAAACAAATCATTTGTTCAAGCCTTTTTCAAGGATTTGAAATAATAAGTTATTGTACATCGGTCTGCCCCTAAAAACGCTGGAGTGAATAGAAAGAGGAGCCCAGGAAAATACAAGGAGGTACAAAAATGAAGATTGCATAGGCGTCAGGTTAGTCAGGAAAAATGAAAGGATCCTTCTGCTCCAGTGTGCAGGCCGACTGACTGTCATCCTGAACTGTCACAGAGGAGCCAATCATCTGTTGACATGTATCTGCCTGTTTCCCAATGTACAGTCAGTCTGAAGCGACCTGTCAACATGCTCTGTAAGTCAGACACAGAAGCATTGTTGGACAGTTCCCCCTTTTTTGGAATAGCAGCCCAGAGTAGAGTGCATACATTCTTATATTAACCATAAAGCATGGATTCATGTTTCATAAACTTCATTACAGGTGGTCTACAGGAGAAGATCACAAAAAAACCCAAAACACTTTAAACACAGGTTTCATCTGCATGTGCTAACCCTGTTTAGACTTTTCAAACTCGTTAAGACATACTCATCGCTGGCACATTGTTCCCAACCTAGGAACATGATTTCACCTACAACTAAGTGTTACATCCATTCTAGTTGAAAAGTCTCTCGACTACCATTCAAAGAACATATTGAGGTAATGTTTGTTAATAATTTGCATTGTACAAATAAAAAAATGATTCATTGATAGATTCATACAGATAAAGATAAAATAACCAATTTGGTGAAAAAATGTATGGGGCCTTAGGTCCATACAGTTTTACATGAAGGTCAAATCCCAGAGATGAAGTCCAGGGGTACACCAATGGAAAAATGTCAGGACAAACACTGTCATTACATTTTCCACAAAACTCAGTAGAACAGATATTTCAAGAGTTGTTTATTGTAGCCAAGTTATTTGTTAAACTGATTGTCAATCCAATGAAGTACAATTTGTAAGCTTGTATGTAAAACAATGCATATGTTATTCAGTAGAATAATACAATGCAGTGAGCCTGCAGTCTGATGCACATTGTTTTACAGAAATATGGTGCTTCATCCTTACGGCTTGTATCGCTTGTTTTCCAGTAATCATGTCTTCTATACAATTGTGATACATTGTTCTTTTAGCATATAAAGTGTTTTCTGTCATTTATTGTAGTTCTTTTAAGCTCACATTAGACAATGCTGCTGTTTCTATGTGCATCCTGGAGTGGAAATGTATTGCCACCATTGTGGATCAATATAAACCATTGTATCCTAATTTATTCCACTCACTATTCTTATCCATCCTTCCCCATTAGCGAACATATGGGCTGGCTGCCTGTGTTTGCTGTTATGTAATTAATAGTCATGGTGGGACAATTAAAATTGGGAGGCTTTGCCGTCTTGCTGATTAAGATATTTAAAACGAGAATTACCCACGGCTCTTATTTTGGTGCAAATTTTTGCAGCTTCTACTGAATATTTCTTCGCTTTTTCTCCACCAGCAAAGGTGCAATGCTTTTGTGTTTCTGTGTTAGAGTAAGTATAAAGCAAGCAACAGTTTTTACAATTATCCTCGACTTTTTCTTTACCAGCACATAATTAATTAGTGCTCAGGATAGCAGCCCTAGGATCAGCAGCTAAGAAAATGAAAACACATCAGTGTAAATGCAAAGCCACCTGACTCTGGCTGTGTTGCTGCTCAGCACACTGGGACCCTGCACTGCCATCCATTTCCAATGACAATGATAATGGCGTGAAAGCACTGGTCTCCAACTCTATTCCAGAGGGGATGTGTGTGTTCTCAGTCCCAGAGTAATCCATATTCACTTCCTTAATTGGTTCAATTAGTTTTCTCGGATACTGTATGAATTTTACACTCTGCCTGTCTCCAGATAAAGTCCAGTTAACGTATTAGTGGGCAGAGGTTACAAATTGGGTTCCCAACGGTGAGGCTTAATACACAGAGGATTTGAAGTCATTTATGTGGTTGAGTGGGCTAAAAACTGTATTACTGACACTGTAATGAGGAAACACAAGCATCTTGGCCTCACCGTCTAGTCTTATGAAAGACTTAAACTTGTGGGAATTCAAACACACTCACAGACAAAACACAGCCACACACAACATCAGAATCAGATAGTAACACAGGGGCTGGCAAAATGCATGCAATATATTATCGTAACAATGATAACACCAAAGGACACCTTTATATATGATCATAATACACTTGATTACAATGATTTTGTGACTTAGTATCCACTTTTCTGTATCTGTCTCTCTCTCTCTCTCACACTCACACACACACACACACCTGTGAGGAAAAAAAAATTCTATGTATGCCCTTACTATCTTAATTTCTTACATCAAGAAATAGATCTGTAGGAAAAACATTGCACATTCTTAAGCGGGTTTTAAATGTCCCTGGAAAAGATTGAAGTGTTTGAGCATCTTTAAAGGAATAATGTTTGACTTTTTGATCCAGTAGATGTTGACCTTGAGCATCAGCATGAAACAAAAACAAACTGCTGTTTCGGTACAACTCCGCCATACTACATCCTCCGCACTCCTACAGCAATACACCCCCAACCCCTCTCCCCTCGGGGTTGCACAAAGTAGTTATCAAAATGGAACTTACCATAATTAAGCGCTAAGCACAAGTAACGGACACACATCTTTGTCTCGAGCTGCATGTTTGTGTTAGTAAGCTAATGGTAGCGCTCTCTAGTTGCAGGTAAATTTACACTGACTGACCGTTATCTAAAAATGCTTACATGACAATCAAATTAGTGGTGAGTACAGCATGTTTTTCTCCTTAGTTAGTCCCTCACTTAAACAGCTTTTATACGCTAGGAGATGAGCCAGCCGACCGGCCATGTTAACACGACGTAACTATGACTCAGACGACATCACAGCCAAGTGCGACTTGCGCGTCACACTCATTGTAGCCATTACTCAGAGAGTTATTTACAGAGGCTATACTGGATTTATTCTGTTCTATGTACCGTATGTGTAAAATGTTGCACATTCTGCCTTTAAAGTATTCAATTTAAAAGAATTTATGACACAGCCATGTCACCAATTAATTTCTCTTCAAGAGGTTTTTCCACAACCCTGATTTAGTCCCCGTTTTTAAAGCATCCGTTCTTTAGTTTGTCAAGGCTGCCTCTTAAAATGCATCGTGAATGGGTTTTTTAGTCATTATCATCTCGTTTTAAATATTCCTTGTTCATCATGTTGACATCATAATGCAAAACTTTATTTCATAGACTTTAAAATGTTTTGTCATTCATATACTTCCATATGCTAGATAAGGAAAATAATGTTACAACAGCAGAAAGTCAGATTAAAACTTTTCTCATTATGTCAGGCTTTGTTTTCAATCTCAGTCAGACAAAACTCTGCTGCACTCTTTATAAGTGTACATAGTTTAAACACAATTGTATAAAATGCAATAAAAAGGATTAAATAGGCTACGATCGTAATTTTTTTTCCTTTTATAATTTATTTGTTGTACCTCCTTGCTGGAGTGTGCCTGTTGCTTCACGCTATATAAGACTAAACATTTATCAATGTATATAGCTGGCAGGGGAGTATTGCTATGTACCCAGGGTCCAATGTTCCCCAGCTCAGTGTCATCTTAATAGGACAAATCAAACAGACCTTTAAGGGATTTGATATGCTCAGTGTTTTTTTCCTACATCGAATGATTAGTGTATTTCTTTTGTCTATGTTGAAATCCCCAATTTACATCTTTATGTCCATTTTTGTAATACTCTGTTTTATCAGACTTTGACCATACAATTTTACATGTTGGGAACCAATGGCTGACTCAGACTCCATTTACTCTGTAAAGTCCATGTGTAGACCTTCTTTTCTGTAATTTAATGTGTGTAAATGCATTGTCTATAAGACCTGTTTTTGTAAAGATCACAGAAAGCTGTCAAGTCCTGATCAGGTCAAATGCAACTACACTGTAAAAAATAAGTTTTTTCCAAGGTATAATTTATATAGCAACAAGCATTTCTTACCCCATTACTTTCATTCTGTCATAAAAGGCAGATCATGTTCAGCATGTTGCATGTTGAAGACAGTTTTGGAATCAAAAGCCTTTAACACAAAATAATTGTCAATCAATGAATAATTTATTAATCCTGCAAATTTCCTCATATTTGCTCAGTTGAAACTGGACTTTCTGTTTGTTAATCACACACTCTTGCTTGTTGTAATGGGGACACTTGCTCTTCATAACCAAATGTAAAATCTTCAACTAGATACTCACACAATCTCTCACCATGAATCTGGGTGGTTATCCTTTGAGTACTAAATAAGAGAATAAATTAACTCTGATTTGATCTCCAAAATGTTACCTGTCCCACCCAGTTTCCCTTCAGTTACAACAGCTGGAAACATTCATCTAGGGAATCCACTAAAGTTACAATACTACAAAAACATGGTTAAGTGGATTGATTTCTTCAGCATAGTCTGTTCTAGTGTAATCTAAAGCGAGTGTTAATGACATGCTAAAAGCCCAGCACCAGCCAGCAGGAGCAGCGCTATCTTACACACAAACACACTTGCGGTGTGTCCTTAGCTTAATTTTTAATTTACATTTGTCAAGCACCAACCAAGCACTCACACGCACAAAGACACACACCGATTTAATTCTCATAAAACAGTGTTGGCATGTAGAAGAAGCAATTAAGTTAGTGACATGTTAAACTATGTGGCTTAATGGTCACTCTACTTTTAAGGCTGATTTAAAGATACTACACAGCAAAATGCCCCTGTTTGCGCACACACACACACACACGTGCACGCACACACACACACACACGCACAACTGAAGCAGCTGCATTACTGTCTGTCTAGTGAATGGAAGCTGTATTGATTTGGAGGAGAAGCTTGTACATCAGTGTGGTTAGGCAAAAGCCATTAAGGTAGAGGAGCGATTATGTATTGGTGCGCGCGCGCACGCACGCACGCACGCACGCACGCACGCACACACGCACACACACACACCTTACTACTTTGTAAAGCTGTCAGACTTTCTAAATTGTATTATTTATTATGCATCATGGTTTCTGCCCTTAATCCACTTTCCCCATCTTTTCTCTCCAATGTCCTCTCCATCCCTTTCTTGCGTGCCCATATTTTGGCCAGCTCAACGTTTCACCTGAAAGCATACAGTAGAGTACAGTGCAGGGGACGACGCTGCAGCTTTCCTGCTGCGGCTCTGGAAGCGTCCTGTTGTTCCCCTGCCATGCTATTTGTAGGGTCTGATGAGCAAACTGGGAATAGCTAGATGATTCAGCGCTACAGGGTCAGAATATCCCATGGGGGAAATTTCAATATAATGAACATAGTACATCTTCTTTTGAGGCCCTCTTAAGAAACAAAGATGAGGGCATGCAGATAAAGAGCAGGTAAAGCAAGGGAGATCAAGGGAGATTTCAACAATGAGAGAGGGAGTATAAAGGAAGAAATGGGAGACAAAAGAGAGGGAGTGGAGATAGCAATAATGAGAGAGAAAATTTAATGGAAGAGACAAAGAAGTAAAAGAGAAGGAGGTAATGTTAATGCAGTGCAGGCGACAGTTTTTGCTCCCTCTGCAGCACTTGTGAACACTCCTGGCTGTGTTGAGCACTTGCTCTTTTATATCAGCCTCCTGCTGATGCTATAAGGAGAGGCAGTGAGACAAAGAGTTTTGCGTGCATGTATTTATATGTGAATGTGGATGCATGTCTGCAAGCATTATGTTGGAAGCTAACAACGAAGTTTCATGCTGGCTCTTGATTTGTCGGGATAAAAGAGGCCATAATGAGACTCAAGATGTGAGCTTTCAAGAGCATTTGAAGCAAGCTGCGATGTCTGTCAGTCAAATGAACAGACGTCTCTTCATGAAAAGCCTGGACTTTTGCCCTAAAATCCTGAACAATTAAGTGATACAGAGATAACAGGTGTGCACACACGCCCAGCTCACAACCTTGCATCTGTTAAACATTCATTATTTTCCTCCTCTGTGCTGCAGAGAGAAAAAAATGCTTAGAGCTACAAAAAGCGACCAAGTGTTTGCCTCTCTTTGTGTCCATTGCTGCTGGAACCAGTTCCACAAGGCACAAGTGTGAAATTGGTGAGTGGATTACGTGTGAGTGCTATGATATGCCAGCGGCTGGTCCATCTTTACAGGTCAATACTGATCAAACATGGCTGATACTGTGTGCACAGAGTCAATTTTTTTCCGCCATCCAGGGAGATATCAAGACATCTACTCACTAGAGTGAAATTGTATTTATTGAAAAAAAATCCATTACAAAAGACTGTACAGTGCGATTTTAACATTTTCTACTTGATCCGTTTTCATTCTTTTATTTTCATTCATTTTTTTGTTTTTCCCTGATGAAGAGAAGCCGTTCTCCTCTTAAAATGTATCAAAAAGTTAAGCTAATAGCCTTATAAATGCTCACATCATTGACTTATAATTGAAGTTTATCCCTGGCTTGACCCATTTGCAGCCCTCAGCTAAGCGATCAAGGAACCAATACAACGCCTCACTGCCCTCGTCAATACACCAGGTCTGACCTATTGGCTAAGGTGGAGAGGGGAGCCGATCCATAGCATTGACAGCCTCCATCGTTCTCCTCTGCTTTCTCATTAGATCCACTCTATTAAACTCCTTATGCATCTGTCTGTAGGCTGGGGGCTGAGAAACATCGAGGGGCTCCTCTGTGGCTGAGGAGCTGAGAGAAAGCGCAGAGTATTTTCAAAGGCAACTGTAAAAATTGTCTTTGAGCAGGCGCATAGAGCTTGTGTGTGTGTTTGTGCAGCTTAAACATCTTGCACGAATATGATGTTTGCAAAAGAACAGATAGATTTTTCTGCAGAAGTCTTCAGACATTTTTGGGAAATACACTTATTCATTCTGTTTGAGAGATGGATTAATAGATCAATGCTGCACTTTTATCAGCATGCAAAATATGGAGCTAGCTTCCAGTTAGCTTCCAGTATTTTAGCACAAAGATTGGTAACAGGTGGGAAAAGCTATCCTAGCAATGTCACGTGTCCAAAATTCCCCCATTAAACACATGATTTATTAATGATTTATCGACGTCCTTAAAACTGTATAAACACCAGGGTCTTAAAACATCAATTTAGCAATTACAGTAATTTAGGGTATTGATAATTAATCACCATCTAAAAGTCATTTTCATACTTATTCTTATGCGTAAGAGTTCAGGAATGTTTTCCTCTGTTGGCTGTAGAATGATGTTTAAATCATTGTTTGCATGTGTGTTGACGTCCGAGAGAAACCTCACATGACTCTGTTGACTGTTGACATGGGATTTTGTGTCTGTCTGTCTGTGTGGGTGGGTGGGTGTGTGGCATTATTCTGGCGTAGAGTTGAGGCGAACAGGACTTTGAGGCCCAGAGGAGAGAGAGGGGTCAGACATGGCTGCTGTCGTCACTCCCATCTTCCTCAGGGAAAGCTCGTCTGTCACTGAGATGGAGCGAGAAAAAACAGGACGAGGGGCAGCTGCTGGGCCTGAAATAAATAAATAGGTGGATATGTTTACAGACAGACATACAGATATATACATTAATTGGAGATAGAGTTGTTTCTTTTTCATTTATCCACAATTCCTCTTCTCCACATGCCTTGCAGATAAAACATGTTGAAATTGAAACTAAGAGATGAAAGAAAGAAAAAAGAAAGATGATTTACGCACAAAAATTAGAAGGAAAAAAGAGAGGGAAAACATCCGAAGCGGCACTGAGCAGAGGGAAAGAGAAGGACTTTGTGTTTGAGTTTTCAATTAATGAGAGTATACTTAAGATCTGTGTTGTGCACTTAGATGCACATAATCTAAATCCCTTATTCATATTCACCTCACACTTTCGACTTTTTATTAGACTCTCTGGAGTAAATGACATCCATTTACTTTTATTACAGCGGATGAATGAATATTGTGTGCAGGGCTATGCAGAGATGAGCACAGTAGCAGCGTTTGGCCTGTAGGGGGTCATGGCGGTGCAGCAAGCTGCAGCAGGTTGAGCAATGACTGCAGATTTGTTGCAGCTTGATATCTCTCATCATCACACACAGAGGGGGAGAGTGAGAGAGCAGGCAGAACGACGCTACAGGCCATATTGGGAATTCTACCTTTGATATGTCTCCCATCCAGCAGAGGTTCACCAGACCAACCAGCAGGGGGCAGGATGACCACACACACACACACACACACACACACACTCACTCACATGTACACATGCACGCACAACACACAGCACATATGCCCAGACGCAGACCCCCACCAGGGCTGACATTTGCAGCTAAGTGCTGCAATAGCTGGTTATTTATGTTGAAAGGCGATGGTGATGGGGAGAGTTCAGCAGGTGGCTGCATTACACTGTTTATCAGAGCGACGCAGTGGCATTATCACTTCATGAGCCAGCCTCCACTCTTCTACCCCCCCTCTACATCTGTCTTTTTCTGGGCTCATACCCTCTGCCTCTCCCTTCTCACTGCTACTTGTGTAGTGAAATGCCTCCTGACTGCTCTTCTCTCTCTTTCTTCACACCCACAGATGTACACTAGCCATCTGGGTACTTGTAGGGCATAACTCCGGCACTAGTTGTGCAACCAGCCTGTATTCAAGCCTATCAGCATTAGCAAGTAATTCATTCAAAGTTCTTTGCAGTCTGTGGACAATAATAGATGTCATAGAGAGCTAAACACAGAATGCTTGTTCAGATGTGTTGTTATAGCAATGAACTAAAAAATGTGAATACACCCCATTTAGCCTGTCAGTTACTACTCTGTACATCTCCGGCTGCTTATTACGCTGAAATTAAATCCAAGAATGACTGTGTCGAGCAAATATGCATTTCAAACCTAATGTTCAATCCCTTCCTATACTTGCAAAGCTCCTTTGCTCCTCTCCCCCTCACCCCATCAACCCTCCGTCTCCCCTCCTCTTTGGTATTTCACTATAGTGCAGGTCAGGAGTTGCTACGTCACCTGCGCTGTTCTGGCTTGATTTGACTTTGCTGTTGGTCTTCTCTTGCATTTCCTGCTCAAACTCTCTCACCTCCTCCAAGCTCAGGCCTGTGGGGGGACGAAAGTACACACATCACACACACACAGCATGTATCATAACTGAGTATGAAATATAAATTCATTGTTACAGAGTGTGCATTGAGGTTACCATCATATTTAGAGTACAACAGCATTGTTCTGGATGTTGTATTTGCAATATGTAAAATGTTGCAATGTGCCTGTATTTCTGACCTACCGTGCCATTCATCTATCCATGCTACAGCTTGTCTGTGGCCAACCAGAAGAATGTCCTGAATGTTCTGAAATGAAACAGGAGAATAAATAAATAGTGCTTTGGATTTTAATGTTTACACATGTTTTTGTTTTTTTTAATAACATACAACATACAGCGTTATGTGTCAGTTTGCCTTAAATGTTGGATTTTGTCAAATCTAAAGCTACTTCCCTGTGAACACTTCCGTTAACTACAAAAATGTTGGAAAAGTGGAGTTGCCAGTTTTGCTCTTTTGTTTTTCTACATGCTACATGACATTGCTCCACTCACCATAAACATGTGATGGAACTGATTGTTTTAACAAGTTTATCTTGTTCCACCATCCATCATTGTGTGTTACCATTTTTAATTTTTGTGCATGAAGAACAGAGACCCTTTTACTATATTGATGCATAAAACAATACATTGGTTTTCCTATTGAACAGGACCTAATTGTGGATCCTATCAAATGAAGTGCAGAGGTTATTAAAGGCTAACAGCCTTCTTGGCAGTGATCATGGGAGTTATACAAATATCTGAAAAATAATGTGCTAATGATTTATTTGTGACAAACACACTAAAACACTGAAAATGACCAATCAAAACTGATTTGATTAATAATTTTACTATAAACCTACAAAGTGAGAGACTCCAACTGAAAGAAATCAGTGTTGGAAGTCAAATCAAATTCAATTAGCTTTAAATTCATTTTTTGTCTCCACCTTCCAGTACACCTTTGAGGTCTCCTGTCACAACGGATCATATCTTGACCCGACTGTCTTTCTTTTGGGGACAGGAATTGTGGGAGTTAAAACTCAGTCTCACTCTGTGGATGAACTCCTCAGTCCTGGTCTGGAAGCCGTACACCTCAAAGCTGCACTGCACCCTCTTATAGGAGCACATAATAGGCTTGTGGTCCTCTCTCCAGCCTTCTCCCAGAGGCCCTCGGCCGGTTTTACTGGACTGCCAAAGACTCAGGTCCTGCACAGAGCAAACAGTCCATACGTTATTTGCTGAATCTGCAAAAGGCTTTGGCCCTGTGAGGCGTCTTCAGAGAGAAACGATAAATGTTTACTGCAGTTGTGTACCTCAAGTGTGTTTGTGTGTTCAATGTGGCGGTGCAAGCAGAATGTTGCTCAACAAAGCCCATAAGAGGAGAGTGTGATAACACACATTAGACAACTGTGACAAAAGGATGATTGGAAAGTGTTTGTGTCTCATGTAACAGATTGGTGTGTTTGTGTAACGTTTTGTTTTACGGTGCATGCATGTGTGGGTGTGTTGTTGATGCACACTTATCGGCATTTTTCTGCGTGTCTGGCCTGAAAAATTGACCTTTATCTCTGAGGATTTAAAGGAAGTAAAGACGAGTAAAATGTTGGCCAGGAGGAAATGAACACAGGCAGATTAAAAAGAGGTGTGTGGGTGTTTTACTCCTTTCAGTAGAAAAACACAAGACAGTTCTGCAAAACCAGTCCAGCATTTTTCAGAACTACATTACACCTTTGTTTTTTGTACATTAGAATTAAAAGCTTCTAACATGTTTATTTTAAAACTCTGAAAACCACCAAGCCAGCACTTTTCCCACTCCCAGTCTTAAGACAAGCTGGGCTAATTGTCACCAGATATGACCCCATCGCTTTTAATGCTGTGTCATTATTTCACTTTTATTATTTTTCAAGATATTTAGAACTATTCTTCTAAGGCAATGCTACTACTTTGCACAGTTTAGCAGATGGCTGTTCATGAGCCCGGGTCTGCTGAAGATTTCTGCCGGTTAAAGGGAAGTTTTTTCTTGCCACGCTATGACGGATTAAGCTGGGCTCTAATATAACCATAAGTAAAGTCCTTTACCTGTTTTTGTAAACATAACGATGAGCATGGTCTTCTTATCTGCTCTTCTGTTAATATTAACAGACAAAGAGTAAGGTCCGTTACCTGCTTTTTGTAAAGTGTCTCGAGATAACACCTGTTATGAATTGACGCTATACAAATAACATTAACCAGATCTGTTTTGATAACAGTATAGTATGTACCTCGGACTCTTTGTAGTGCTTTTCCGGGATGGGATCACTCAGGATATCCAGGAAACTGACATTCTTTGCAGGGGTTGGAGTGTCCCCAAACACCTACAGCCAAACAGATGGAGGAGGTCATACAGTATAATGAGCACAGACACACATACTGTGCATAAACTCAAAGATACTCTCACACACATACAGTCACTCACTCAGTGGATAGGAGTAGATGAGTAACTGTGTAGAAAACTGAGGTCACACACCATAACACCCCTCACTATATCCTACCCTGAGGCCCTTGGAGCAAATCACAGTGGAGCAAAGAGAGGAGAGCACAGACGAGGAGAGCAAAGGAGGGGGAGGCAAGGAGGGAAAAAAAACAAAACAAAAACAAGGACGTATGGGGGATATTAAAGAGACGGGAAAAGAAGAGTTATGAGAGCAGAATAGACTTTTCCTTGAGAGAGAATGAAGGTAGACCTCGGAGAGTGCACTTTTATCTGACCTTGTTTAAAATGTGTTCGAAAGCCTCGCTCAAGTTGTTCATTTCACAGTTGAAAACTAACAAATGAGAAAAACCTGCTGTAAGATAAGAGCTGGCTACGCTTCCGTGGTGCTGTTGTTGGTCTGTGTCTTCCCAAGGTTCCTGTTCGCTCTTATGGAATGTGTTGCGCCATCTGCATTGTGTTGCTTCTCAGTTTGTGTTCAGGGCATGACGCTATCATGTTTTCCTCATGTTTGTCTGTCTTTGTGTCTGGTGTTGTTTTTCAAAACAAAGGCGGTGGGGGGGGGGGGGGGGGGGGGGGGGGGGGGGATGGAAATAAAACCCATTCATTTTTAAATGTTAGTACATTAAACATATGATCAATGCTTCTTTGATAGCCAGTAGTCAAATTAAAACTGTGTATTAAAAATAGGCCCAACGAAAATTTCCAGGCCAGTCTGAAAAACCGCCTGGGGACAGAAAAGAGGGTGAATAAACTCAGGGTGGCTTTTATATTATGTGCATGCACACCAAGGATAGTTAATTCCAAAGTTTAATTATGTTATTTTCAGTATTAAACTGTTCCAGATTATACTTGTGTAGTGTGTTGAGTTCTCAGTCACTGCAGGTGTCTCTGTGTTAATGTGTCAGACAAACTATTTTAAAGGGACATACACAAGCGAGAAGGCAGCAGCAACTACATTTAAAGGTCCTGTATGTGCAATTTATGGACTTTTCCACAACACATTACTGGGAGTGTGTCATAATAAAAGCCCAGTGAAGAAGCAATTTCATTAGTACTTCAGTAAAGGAAGAAAATGAAATATGGTGGGAAAAACATGACCTTTTATACAAATCTGGTAGAGCGAATAAAAAAATAAAGGCTTGTCTTCAATAAACGACTGCTTCAGATAAAAGCCTTCTGAAGTAGGAAACATGGAAAGTAATCAGGAAAATGTTGTTAACGCATCACAACTTTAATGGCATGATAACTCTAGATTGTTATAAATGGAAATGTAATGTCCATGTAGCATTAGGTTTTCTAAACAATTTTTGATAGATTTATTTCCTCCTCTTTATTTTATTCAAATAGTTTGTTTTTATCAACACAGTAATTACAAGGAAAAGGGTCATCTATTTATAATACTCAATTTAAACTTTTAAGAGGACTAAAGGTCCAGCTCAAATACAGAAAAAACACAACAACTAGAAACATTTTCAGCTCTCCTTGTTTGATATTTCAATCGATAACAGAGTCACATATTTTATTTGTACAAACTTTTTTTCTGAACAACATTGTGACCAAAGCAACAGAATAGATTAAATCAGTAAGGTAAAAATGACACTATTTTCCTCTTTTTTTTTTTGTAATGTAAAGAAATATATCATGGCATTGAAAGAAAGCAAAGTACCTCAGATGTTACAGTTCTGAGTCTCCATCACTAACAAATGTGTACAATGTTGTGTGTACATCATGCATGATGTGTGTTTGTGTAGACTTGACTCATATAACATGTGACAGCCTGAAATCAAACAAGATCCACCAGATTTTTCTCCACCAACCAATTTCTGTATTTTGACATGTTGAATCTTGTTGCCTTACTTTTTCCTCAATTACACAGCACAGACACAAGGGCCCGACACAGTAACAATCATTTATGAAGCTTGTATGTGTATGTATGTTCACTTTGGATAAAATGCAGCTGTGCTTAAGGCCACTGCATGAGTGGTTAATAGATCTGCCAATATAACATTCTGTGTTTTCCCTGTTTTCCTTGTAATGGGAACATCAATTTTAGGAACTTTTTTTATGTGCCGCAGAGCAAATTGCAATTTCTCCTCTCTACTTCTTGTCTAATCACTCCATCTTTCGCACTTCTTACTCCCTCTGCGTTATACTCACATTGCTGTTATCGCCGTTGTTGTTCTCGAATCTCGTCTCAATACGGATGGTAAATTTGGGGAGGAATGATACCTGCAGGGGTACAAGAGGTAAAAAATGTAGAAAAATGGGTTGAGGGCACAGATAGCGAGAGAGAGTGGAAACAGGCTGCAGATTAGATCCACTGATACAGCAAAGAGATGAGCTCTGTTCATGTACAGTAAATGATGTGTGAGAATACTTACTGAGTACTCTGCAGCACCAGGGACGTTCAATATGGAAAGAGAGAAACAGCATTAGTTACTCATACATGCATGAGCATGCAATTACACTCACACACATTCACTTTACCATAAGGTAATACACACATTCATAAGGATAAATATTTGATGGTACTTGGAAAACCAGCTGGTAAAAATAAAAAAAGTGTTTTTGTGTAATGCATAGTGTGGATGTTTAACACAAACAAAAGCACTCTAAACGCACACCTGTGATTGTGTACGGGTAAAAGTTCCAGGCCTTTTCTGTCACATAGAAGAAACGAGGGACAAACGCTTTAGCCCAGGATGGCAGTTTACTGAAAAGCAAAAAACAGGAAGAAAGAAGAATCCCAGTTAGAGAGTTTAAAAGAGGGAGAGGAGGAGATTATGGAGGGAGACGGAGAGATCCTAAGTGGTTCTTGTGCCATTTATAGCCAGATTACCTGTAGGCTACTCGCTCCACTGCGTTCATTTGTGTGACTCATTCCCAATTACACCTGTGGTGATGAATTGTTACTGTCGCTTCTAGGTCACATGTGAGAACATGATTGAAGCAGAATACATTCAGCACTCACTGTACTTGTGGTATGTATTTGTGTGTTTGTGTGTGTGCGTGTGTCTTTACTAATGAGGACCAAATGTCCCACAAGCACAGAAAGATTAGGAAAATCCTCCACAGTGAGAACATTTCTTTACTTCTCTAGGAGTTTATTTTAGGATTAGGCCTTGGGTTTATAGTGGTGATTAGAATAAGAGTTGAGGTTACATTAGGGTAATGATTGAGGTTAGCTTAGGGTTAGGAAATACATTTGGAGTTAAAAGAAAATTTTCTTTTTTCCTTTTTTTTTACAGGGAATTCACTTGAATCAGAATTCATTAATTAATGACTTGTCACCCTGAGCAAAAGGGAAAAAAAACACGTCTGTACAATAGCATGAGATCTGCAGTCGCGCACATCTTTAAATTCCTTAGGTCGAACAATTATTTTAACCTATCATTGATTAAAAAAAAAAAAAAGACAAACCTCTCCTTGCTACTTTAATAACGGTAGCCGAGTTCTAAGAGCTAAAAAAGAAACAACTAACTTGACTAAGTCCAAAGGTAACGAAGTCCACCTACCTATACTTGTGCTGGACCATATCTCGATTTTAGATATCTTATGTCCTTGAGTCTTTGCAGGTTGCCTGGCAACTGCTCTAAGTTATGAAGGATTCTAGCAGATACCCCCATTACACATTTGTTTTGAACAAACTGTTGTTCTTTAAGATTTTTTACAGATTAAAAGAGCTACTTCTGGGAAATGCTTGGAGAATTATGCATCCCTTGGTTAGAGCCATGCTGACATCTAAAGTAAGGCTAACAGCTGCTAGCTACATATTTTGACCATCCAAAATGCTGTACTCATTATCTTCTCATCCAACCGAAGCAAACTCCCCAATGCACTGAAATATACTGACAATTAACTTGCAAAAATGTTCTTCTATCTGCTTCCATCTATAGCATAATACATCTAAAGAAAGCATTCATCACATGTTTAGAACATTTTTAGAGGGTGTTAAAGTAGCGTCATCATTGAAATGAGTAAACCTAAAATTAATTATCAGTAAAAAGATCTGTCTATCATTTTGTTTAGCAACCATGGTTACAGTTTGACAACAGAGAAATGACAAGCCTAAAAATGCTCAAATATGCTATAATAGCAATGACATGGACGTGTTTGTCTCAGCTGGAAGTCAATCATACCACTTGAAGGATTTACTAGAAGATGAGCTCATGGTACGATAACAGCTCTACTGTAACCTCACAGTACAGGACTCAACATGTTCCAGGCTGTGCAGTCCTGGACTTTGGATGTGAGGAGGCTACTCTGCACTTTGTGTGCACTACTGTGCTGAGACATTTTATTGCCTGTCAGTCAGACCTGAAGCTGCCAACTATTGGACGTAAAGCTTTACAGTGATGTAAGTGATCAAAGATCAGTCCCAATCATTTATCAAAATGAAAGAGCTGACAACATGAGGATACAAGCTTCGGGTGGCAATATCCAGAATTATGAATCGTTAGTATGGCTGTATTATATTACCTGCTGAGGTAGATTCTCTTCTCGGTCAGCTGTCCCTGTCCATGCTGGGGGTGAATATCTGTCTCATTCTTCACCACCTCCACCCCTTCTCCTCCACCACTTTGCTCACAGCTGTGCTTACTGATCATATACAGCTGCCCGATCCTGTACTGGAACCAGAGAAGAGGTGTAGGATGAGGGTTATGGTGGATATGGATGATGGATTGGACAAAGAAAGAGAAAAAGAAAGCAAGTTGTGATGTGAAAACAAAACAAAAACAAAACAAGAAGCCAAATTGATTTCACAATCCTCAACATGCCATCCAAAGGGGATTAGGACTTTAAACAATGTGCTGCTTGGCGGTGTTGGTCCATACAATAACATTTTTTAAAATAGGCTGCCCTCATTTTCCTCTTTAATGTTTTAAAATGATACCATGACACTGTTAAAAGACCCATAGATTGTATAAAGGAGGTAGGCCTTGCCACTAAGATGTCACACGATGGTTCGTAAGCTGTTGTTTTAAATTCTTGAGGTTGGTATTTTCTCTATCACCATCTTTATATTTTTATTTCAGAAGTGAAGCTGTTAGCGTGAAAGGGTACAAATTGCTTAGCCTTTAACCTGATTGAGAGATTGCCCATATTCTATCACAAGGTAGCGAGGCTTCGCAGCACCCTGCACATCGTCTTTTTATTCTAAATGTTGTGTACAAAGTGATGAACGTCACAGGTTGAAAAAGACTTGACACCATAACCAAATAAAGACATGTTTAATGATGTGATAAATCAAATTAGAAGTAGGGTTGTTTTCTCGTAGACTTCTTCACCAGCTGACTTGTTTTTATGAATAGCCTACTAGAGGTCCCCCCTGCTGGCAAAAAGAAAGAATGCAGGTCAACTACGAACTTTCTAACTTTCGGAATTTGTCCACATAACTTTTGGGAAAACGGACCATCCTTTGTGGCTCTTTAAAAGGTTTCTTTTTTGTTTTGTTCTTTGATGTTCTCTTTGAGTTTTTCCTGTTCTGAATAGATGTTTTAAGATTCAGCTTGATATGTGCTGTACACACTTTTAAGCTCCTTGATGCAAATTTGTGATTTGAGAGTAGGTAAGTTAAATGACTTGATTTTAAATGTAAGAAGCAGTTCAAGTTAAAAATATCCCACATGATTTGGCGGTCTGATAAAAAGGAGTTTTTGGGACTTCAATTACTGAAAAACCAGTCAGGTCTTATCAATGAACCGCACACTCTATTGATGAAATGATTACAACCATCAGCCACTGAGCAGAAGCATCTGGTGAGGGAAAGGATAGAAAAAAATCTCCTTGCAGCGTGTTAAACAGTGAGTGCTACTTCAGTTGAAACTTACTGTATTTTCTCAGCTAATGGTAGTTGGCTGTGTATAAAGATTAACCTCAAGTGACCATATCAGACGTCAAACTCTAATTTAGCCAGTGTGTGGGAATGCATAGTGTCTAAATTAGGGGGGATTTGTTTTTCTGCTGCAGCCCTAGTTTTCGCTCGATGCTGATGAGGCTGGATAAATATTTTCTAAAGAGGACGAGGCCTTTGGGCATGTGGATGAGCTCAGCCTGACAGAATGCTTTTTCCCCCCCTCTCAGACAATGCACAAATCAGATGCTCTACACAATAACACTTCATTAGTTGCACTCACTGCTATTTTCTGACTTTTTCTCCTTAACGCTGTGTGTCGATGTATACTTTTTTTTTATTGCCTTAAATTGCAAATCATTCAGTGAAGCTTGTTTTCAAGTTATTCAGAAGAAGCAGTAAAATTATGCTTTAAAACAACAGGACTGTTCTGCTGTGGCCACCACAATGTAATCCATTGTGATGGCCTATATTGGTGTGCGAGTACAGCATTGTTTTAATTAAAAACAGAAACAGAGAAAGATGGGGAGAAAGTGAGAAAGAGGAGGGCAGATTTCAGTTTTCCATCCTTCACTGTTGTCTGCTGACATCAATGTGACACTCCTCCGACTTGTTCCAATTACGGTAGAATGTCAACATTCAATATTTACTTATTGGGTATTCATTGGGCTTAATTAATCAAAGCGATGGGTGCTTAGCAGACTATGGAGCAGTGAGTCATTCACACAAACAGGTTGTGAATCTTTCTGACTTTCTAGACACCTAATCTAAGCAGGAAGTTGAACAGCCTTATCTCTCCTTAAATCACTGTTCAATAGGACTTCCATGAATAGCTGTGATGAATGATATATTGAAGAACTAATTTCAGACCCATTTGGCATGCATTTTCCTTCTTGTCTTTAAATTAGAAGGCCAGGATACGTTTACAAGCTGTGAGTTTGTCATAAATTCCTGAGAAGTGTAAATATAGCTCATCTTTGTGGGCTGGAGACTCTGCAAATAGTGTCAATGTGACGGGCATGGAAAATGAAAGAATTTATGATTAAAAGGAAGCACAGCTCAAAGCCACTGTTGTTATTACCAATGATAAAATGCTCAGAGCAAAGACTTGTATTTGTTATGCAACACTAGATCTGTCTGCTGACAACAAAAATAAACAGTTTTATGCAAAATACAAATATAACAGAATATTTGAAATTGATGTAGTTAGTATTCAGCTCCAAAAGCCTGATCTTTAGCCTCCGCCCTAAATAAAATCCATCACAGATCAAGCCTATCAAGTGGTGAGGAACAGTGCATACCTAAAAAAAGTTTCATAGACCTCATGCGTCATGGGCACAAGATCAAAAACAAATTAGATTACTTCCTTTTTAGACTAGAAACCAGGAAACAGAACATCCACATGTATTGTAAGGTGGCCTGTTGTGGAAAGATGTCATGCCAATTTCTTATTTTGTGACCAGTGCTACAAGGTTAATATCTGTTGGACCATCTTAAAGGGATCGATGTTTATGAAAACATGAACTCTACCAGAGAGCTGAGGTGTGCTCTGCTTGTCTCTACCTGGACACGACACATACAAAAATTCAAACAGCACATGCATCACAATGGTTTAAAATATGATTGGTGGTTGACTTTGATGTTTTTTCAGCAGTTGATTGACTTGTTGATTACCATGATTGACCCTCAGCTGACTGATTTGGGATGTTATGAAACTGATCAACAGATTGGTTTCTTGATTGATTTAAGAATCGTGAAACACGAGACATGATGGAAAACTGTCCATTGTGCCAATGGGTGCTAATACACATGAGGTTTGCCTTGGTGTTGAGAGTGGCGTGAGAGCTGTATCTCAGACGTGGGAAAGATGTCGATCTTGGGACACTTCATCAGGGTGATTCTGCCTTTCAACACCAAAAGGGGGGGAGACAAATCATCCAAGCAAGCAAGCAAGTCAAGTCAAATCAATCAGTTTATATAGCACATTTACAACAGCTTTCGCTGACCAAAGTGCTTTACATGCACGCAAACCAATACTTACCTGGACTATAAAAAACTATAGTCAGGGACTCAAATGATCAAAAGGGTAAGAAACAACCATTCTAATAAATGCAAAGCATCAAAAGGGTAAGAATACATAAATAGATGATTGCTTCCTGTAGTCAAAATCACAGATGGAACAAGTGTTTATGTGTATTTTTACTCTGTAATTGGACATATAAGAGAGGCAACAGGAAATGAGAACAGAGAGCTGGGGAAAATACAACAATGTCTAATTTACACCTTTCATTAACATGAGATCTGTATCAGAATAACATCAGATCAAGATTAATCTACATGATGTATCAGGGTCTCTTCTGCTACATGGGGTAGGAAAAAAAAAACACGAAAAACCCACACCATGTATTTTCAGGCATGTTCTGATATTCTTCCCAGCGATTTTGCAAGTACTTTGATTATCCATTCATACAAAATAGGCTGTTGTCAGATTGAAGTAGAACATATGACTGTTGAGCTGGAAATGTTTCATTTTCCTAGATTAGGAGGGAACACATTTAGTTCTTCTCATATTTGGCTCGCATAGTTTGCTAGCATTGTATAACATTTGCATTCTCACAAATGACTAACACTTTGATATTGATCAGAGGATTGTACCTGAGCATTGTGACTGTGAAGATTGCATGTGAAAACTGTTTTTTCCTTTTTGTTAAACTAAGGAATCGTCGCAAAGGGATCAACACTGATTTAGTGCCTACTGTAGGGAGTGAAACTTTAATACCACTGTGATGTTAAAGGTAGAATGAGTAGATAAACACATTTGAGTGCCTTCCCTTCTCTGCTCCTCTGTCCTGTCCTGTACACACACAAAACAATTTGGTGTCAGTGTCTTACGCAAAGGCATTTTCCACCTGTGCTCATGAAGATTTGGAGATGGAAACCTGATCTTATTAACCCACTGTAACACCTGAGCTGGAGCCTTTATCTGCCAGCTTAACATAACTCATTTTAACATTCCTTCACACAGCCGAGTTGTATTGTGTTACAGAGCTACTTGAGTATTTTTCGTATCTGGAAATCAACACTATGTGCTTTTTAAAAATGAAGTGAGAGTTAGGACATTGTTAATGGTTTGGACTAAGGTAAGAGTCGTGATATGCTTGTGCCTTAAATAAGCTGCACATAAACTTACATTACGTTCAGGGAAAAGAGGATTTGCTGTAAGCTCAAGTTTCTGTCTGCTGTGTACTGATACTGTAAATCCTATTTTGGACTGCTATTTGTCACTGTCATTGTTGTGGTAACAGGTAGAATTGAAGCGAGGGGGGAGGATGGTACAGAAGGTGATGAGGACATTCCTTCTGAAGGGCATTTTGGTGCATATCTCCAGAGTCCACCCACCTTTTCCCTCCTGCAGGATCTCCTTTGTTTACTAGCCTGCAGGCCGAAATGCCTTTTGTTTGACTATAGGTCCTACGGAACCGTAACCAGTCTGACTAGTTTTGCTCGAAGTACTAACACAAGCAAGGAAAGCGAAGAAAAACACAGACGGAGAGATAATTTAGACACACTGGCGTTATGATTCTGCTGCTAGCCAGGTGTTGTGCGTTGGCTCCATCAGATCAGCCTGAACTCGCCAGTGCAGAACATTCCTTGCTGCCCAGTGTGCGAGAGCCCCCACAGAGCCGCCGCAGGAGGTCTGTGCGCTCTGTTGGCACTTTTCTTATCAGCACGTTAACACTTTCAAGATTACAAGTAGCGCTTTCGCATTGGAAACAAAACCTTTTGAATTTAAAGCTGTAACAGGGTGTGTTTGTGTGTGTGTCTGTGTGTGTGTCTGTGTGTGGGAAAGACAAACACACTTACCTCATCCACAGTGAGTGGCATACATATGCGGTACTCTTTCATCAACATGGTGCTGTCACACAGAGGACTGTCTTTATGAACTGTGTCTGTGCTTGTGTCTGTCTATTTCAGCTGTCTTGGTTGCATCGTAGACAGGCTCAGGCAGGCTAAACTACTGCTGGACTGCAGTGACCTCTTTTTTTTCTGAAGGTCCTCTTCCTTTGTTTTGCTGATGTCAGTAATCCATGGAGTTAGTCCAGTCCTCTCTGTAAATGAGTATCTGCTGTTTTCTTGCCTTCCTCGCCACGCTCCCTTCTCAAAGCTTCTTCTATGTACTTGATTTATTTCTCTTCCTCAATTATTTGCTGATTCTTTTTTTAAACTGTTTCTGTTACTTCTGCTTTTTCCTCTCCTACCTTCTTCTACAACTATCCTTTCTGTTTGCAGTTTTCTCTGACTCTCTTTCGGTTTTCTTTTCCTACACCGCAGTGAGAAAGCAGTAATTAGCTGTGAGGTAAGCTTGAAATCCAACCAACTCTACCTGGCCTTATTCTTCCTGCACCCTGTTTACTTTGTTTGATATCCTCCCCAGACTTCTCATGTGTAACCCTTGCTGTCTGCCGAAGCTCCTTCCTCTCCCCTTAGCTGCCCTCCACTGCTTTCGGTTCCTCACAAATTCCTTCGTCTGTTCCCTCCTTATCTCCTTTCTTTCTCTCCCTCCCTCCTTCTCTCCCTCCCATAGTATTCACTCCCCGCCCATTGTACTTTACTACCTCCGCACCTGTGTCAGCCCCCTCCCTCCCTCCATGCGTCCCTCTGATCTTTATCAGTTCCTTCTTCTCTGTCACCGGCGCTGTTTTCATCAACAGCACGCTCGATCATTTTCCTTTAACTGGCAACATCAAGTAACACGGTTTGTTAACTCTGGTCTGTGAATTTAAAACACAATCCCTCCCCACACTCAGGTTATGACAGCACTCAGAGGAATATGAATGGCTGACACGCAGGGGTAGTCAGGGTTGGCTGTTGGATTAAATATTACCAGAGCCATGAGAACTTCCATTAAGCACCATGCCAGACTCGCTTATATTGTATTACCTCATGACCTTCAGCCTGGTTTAATTGAATCTGTGTTTAGTCAATGAGTGGTGGGATCGAAGTAGTCATAATTTTTCACCCATGTGCGTCCTTGAGTCAGGGGACCACTCTCCTTTTGTGTCGTGATTGGTGATGGTGCTATGCACACATTGTTGCCTCGCCATCGAATAATAGAAGCAGATGCTTGTTTTTTGGCGAGGTCAGGCTGACGGGGCCAAAACCAATAACCGGCCATGGTTTTTTCTTCCTCTCAGGTGGAATTCACTTTCTTTTCTCGGCGCGTCTCCAGACGAGGGCCAAAGTGAGTCTCTTCTCCGCGTGCCTCAGTTATCATCAGCTCTGAAAACAAATTCCTGGTGGGGTTCGCTCCTATCTTATCAGATCAGTGTTTCGAGAAGTGAAGCCACTTCAGAGAGCTGAGGTGTGCTTTGCTTGTCTCTCCCTTGAAACTACACACACAGAGTTCTGACAGCACATGGTTTAAAATATTATAGGTGGTTGACTTTGATGTGTTTGCAGCAATGAATCAATTTGTTGACGACCATGATAGACTACGTTGACTACTGTTTAATTGTATGTTTAGATCTGGGTTAATGGTAAGCATGAGGAATTAAAGTACCCTCGGCTGACTGATTTGGGATGTTATAAAGCTGATCAACAGATTGGTTTCTTCATTGATTTAAATATAAATGTTTCCTGAAGTGACAGTCACTGATGGAACAAGTACGTCTGTGTATTTTCACTCAGTAATTGGAGATATAAGCGACAGAAGCGGAAATGAGAACAGAGAGCTGGGATAAAGGGTAAAATACAACAAAGGCCCCATTTACACCTTGTATTAACATGAGATCTGTATCAGAATAAAATCTGGTCAAGAGGACCTGGTGTTGATAAGTGCTCGTATTATCTTGATTCTGCAGTAAAGTGATCAGAACTCAATATGCAAATTAGCTACAGATGATCAACTTAAAGGAAAGGAATTAATTCAAGCTAAGACTTGTCAGTTACTAGCAGGAAGAGACAAAGGATGAGAAATGCACTTTTTCCTTTGAGGTTAACTGTTTGTTGTTAGAAAGTTTTGACACTCTATTGATTGCATTAACATTGCATCGCCTTCAAGTGTGGTACAGCTGATAAACTGCATTAACCTGAGTTTGTCCCTGATCATCCAGGTGAAATACTAAAAGCTGTCCAAAGTGACGCCTGGTGTAAATTGAAAACATATTTTGGGATGTAGCAGGATAAAATAGAGATATCATTTTTAGTCTTTTTAAATGAATAATTTTCCACTCATATTGCAGTGATCATTAATATGCATTAAATGCCTCTCTTGCATTTGAAGAAAGCACATTCAATAGAAATTAAATGTTGAGTATCAAATTAAATACAAACACATACATATAAGTATCCTGACAAGCCACATTTTGAGTAAAAGAATTTACTTTGGTCACATAAAAACATCTGGGCACCTTTTGTTTTTTCGGAATGATGTGTCCTCTCGTCTTCGTTGATTTTTTATTATGAAACATGTCAAAGGAAAAAAACAATGTCTTGTTGCATTGAATGCAAACTTTTGTTTGAAACAGCCATAGTGGGAGGTTTCCATCACATTTATTTTAGCTTGCAATCAGAGCTAGGCAAATACTCTGTTCTGCACAATTTAATTTTTTCTCCAAACAACCCTTGATTTGATCATTAGTCCAATTTTTCCTTGAAAATCCATTTTTTAATATTCTGCTAATTAAACTTGTAAGGTAGAACACTTTGCTTGATGTGTACAATACAAATCTCACTTCAAAAGTTTAACATCTAAAAGCATTAGTTTTTTTATAATAAACTTCACAATTTATCTTTCGTACTGACTTAAATTCAGCTGAGGAAGCAGAGCTGTACTCTAACCTGATTGAAACATTTTGAAACTCTCCGCCTGGTCAGAGCTGCCCGTCCTTATTTCGTGTCCTGCAGGAAGGAAGGAGCGAGTGGTGATGGGATTGGAGGGGACTTCATCACGGTGCTTACACCTATCACATCCCCTCACATCATTAAATGAAAAATGAATGGGTGCACTTAGAAAACTGGTGAGGCATTGTTTGACCTCTATGTTTCCTGCCCTGACTGTTCAGGTGGCTGTGAGTGTTTAGTGGAGAGACAATGTCAATGTGTGTGTGTGTGTGTGTGTGTGTAGGTGGCCATATGTCAGCGCAGTGATCATAGTGAGCAGTATAGATCTGTATTAAGCTAGAAAACGAAAGAAGATGATCATTAACTGGTGGGCCAGTTGCCATCGCTGCATTACTGGCTCTTCGATCTCAAGGTGTTGTCACAAGCCAATGTTAAAGGTTCTCTGGTGTCCCCTCCAAGTGTGTGAATGATGGGACGACCCCCCCCCCCCCACCCCCCGCCAAGGCCTGGATTAACGCTAGCTTGGTGGAGGGCACACAGCTGATACACTGCAGCTTTTTCTTCTCACGGCAGGGTGAAAGGTAAGGTACTGTGTATGATTTAAGATGATGAATTCAGCAGTCGTGAGGATATGGTTCGGCTGGTTTATGAGCTCCATGTTGTACACTTCTGAAGTGTGGTAAGAACCTGTATCTATGTGTGAGTGTGTACAGCTCTTTAGCCTTCATTCCCTTTCACTCCATTATCACGAGAAGCCCCCCGAATGCCTCTGATCTTTGCTATGGTCCAATCGTCAAAAACCTGAAGTATTTAGGTCAGACTTTAGCTGTACAAAGGGAAAGACAAGAGCAGAGCGAAAAATGACAGTGAGAGAAAGAGAAAATACAGATTCCATTATTGCAATCTTTTCCTCAAGTCTTAAGGCAGCAGACACAGGAGGCTGGATGTTGGGCTAACATCTGCATGTGTTGTGTAATGTGTGTTTTATGTGTCGTAAGGGGGAGATCTTTTATATGTTTCCTTATGTGGCTGGCCCCCTTTGTGTTAAGATGTAAGCTTAGTGTTAATCTTCTTGTAGTTGAGTATCAGGCTTGTGCTAAGACATTGATTGGACCAGCTTCTTAATTGATACCACTGGAGGACCGCCTGCCAGGGGGGATCTGGTTTCTGTGTGTGTGTGCGCTTTTTTGGTGTGTTAGAAGTTCGAAGTGAATCCCCCAGTGATCAGGATGAAACAGAGCGCTCACTTATCCTTATCGAATCCCAATCTCTTGTTGTCAGGCTTTGTCCCATTGGGAGATGTGCATGCCAGTGAGGAAGATGGGGTCTTAGCCGACATTGTTAGGGGGCTCTAGAAGGCATTCCATGACCACCTCAATCAGAGCGACAACACAACATGACAACTTGACCAAAGAGAGAGTGCAACTGCTTTCATTAATGTGTGTTAATGTGTGCACATGTGCCCCTGTGAACACATTTCTAACACACACACACACACACACACACACACACACACACACAGAGAGAGAGGCTTCTTGCTCTATGTTCAAGTCCTGAGACTTCAATTATAAAAAAGAATAATTCATTTGCAGCTTTTCTCCATATTCATGAGCTCAGCAATATGGACTGATTTCCACACATTGTTGAACGTATGTTCCCGGCTGAATTATAGATGTTATTTGAAATTGTTCAGTGTTCTTAAATGTCATCATTAATCTGAACAAGGAACAGCAGCGCCGGTTCGTCTCCTCAGAGGAGAATGAAAATGTGTTTGTGTTACAGCAGAGTTTGTGCATGCAAAGAGAAAGATAAAGGATCCTGAGCTGTTCTATAGCTTGTTTTATCCCTTTGTGTATTTGTGGGTCTAAGAGAGAGAGAGAGAGAGAGAGAGGAGGGCAAGGGAAGGAGAGAGTCTCTATGTGCAATGGAGGCAGCTAGAAGCCAGTGTGTATCTAAAGGCGCTCGGAGCAGAGATGATCAGAGAGTGTGAGTCCAACACATTCATCAGGGCTCTCCGCAGGGACAGCAGTTGAGGCGCACCATGAAGACGGGGGGGAAAAAAATGCTGTGGACCGAAAATAAATGAAATAATTTATTCCAGGAAAGGAGAGTGGAGGGGATTTGGAGACAAGTATGTGTGGACGAAGGGGAAGGGCAGTGGAATGGATTAAGGCTGTGTGTAGTGTCTGTGTGTGATAGAGGCTAGCACTGTGGCCCTGAACTTTTTCCCATTCCACACACCACTGCTGAAAGGAAATTCAATTGCCACTTCCCTTCACTTTCTGCCCAGTGTGTGAGAGCTGGAGGAAAAAGGGAGAGAGAGAGCGAGAGCTTCAGCGGCTGAATGCAAAGTTAATGCACACATGTAGCGTAGAATGCAAGGCGAAGGAACTTAAAGGAAGTTGAAAAGGCATCTCTGACTCTTTTAAAAACTTGGCAGCACCCCATGGCCCCCTCACTATTCTGCACTGAACTCCTTCCACGCTCTGCCTCCATATTGACTGGCCTTATGTCAAATCCTCATGTCTCTGCTGCTAATACCAAAGAGTCAATTTAGGATCAGAGAGTCATCCAAACAGCCTTAAGCCCAGTTTTATTTTCAAAATAATAACATCCTTTGAATTCACAAACATTTGTTTAATGAAGTCTTATGTCAAAAATTCTGTTTATTCCCTGAAGCTTGAGGGCTCTTTGTTAAACAACATCCACGCCGGACAGAGGAACTTTTAAGCGGTAGTGAAAGGAAACAACAGAACCGGGCATTTAAAAAAAAAAAAAAAAGCAATGTCTACCATTAAACAAGACCATATATTTCAACAAGTAAATGGGACCATCCTCCGTATGCTGCAGCCACCATAGCCAAATGTGTGACACCGAACCGTCATATAGCCTGTGGGAACATGCCAAATTCAATTTCAGGCATAGAGTATACATGCAGTCTGTCACCACTCCTCTGAGACAACTGAAGCCTCCTCACAACCTCTCACTCCTCTTTCTAGCTGTCTTTTTGAGTTGCCCTGGAAAGTAATTCAACAACAGTATAACATCTTTTGGTGAAGCGATAGAAAGGTCATTAAGGCTTAATGATGATAAATGCTTGCTAAATGTGATTACAATGGTGAATAAAAACAAGGCGTGAAATACACTAATCATCAGTTTATAGTAACTTTTGTATTTTTTCTGTTTTAAATATTCACCTGGGACACTGAGTGAACTGAACTAAGTTGTTTCAGGTTCCCGTTTCTCTTGCCTCTTCTTCCTCATTTCACTCCGTCTTTCCCTGTGAAAAACCAAGCCTCACAAATCAAGAAAATTCACATTTCATGTCACTCAAGATGGGAAAAACAAGTCATGTCTGAACATGCACCTTTAACACTTTGTTCAAGCCAGTCTTACAGCGTTTGGTTTCTTTATAGATGTGACTGTTTAAGCTGAAGGCCATTAGCTTTATTAGTCACTGGATTGAATACTGCAATAATAATGAATCTGAAACCAAAAATATTTTGTTTCAAACTAATGCAATAGCAGAAAAACAAATCATATCCTTTATTTAATTAAAAGTGTATACAACACAGAGACATTAGACCAATATGACCATCTGCTTATTTAAAATGAACCATTAGTCATGTCAAAGATAAAAGAAAGCATCAAGGCTCTGACACTACACATACAGTGTAGCAGTTTCCTGTTCAGTTGATTAACCTTGAGCTCACATTAAGTACCATTCATGTTGGTGGCTAATTAATCAAAAATGATATTACAAAATGTATGCACTGTATGTATAGTTAAAATGTATTTCTTAAAGGTGGAGTCATTTAGCATTGTTCGTTTCAACTTTTAAATACAACATTAAAACTTGGCTTCTCCTCCTGAGCTCATGGCCCCCAGGAGTGCATGTTCACTGCACAACATATACGTGTGTACGTTACTGCTTGTACCTACACATCAAGCTACTGCACGCTTGTGTAAGCGAAACACCTGGCAGGCAGGTTCGGCACCTGCCTGTCCAACAAAAAAACAGTTCAAATCAATGCCTGCGAGAAAAAGTCAACACAAGGTTCAGACTGTTTTGGAATGAGCTTTATACCCTTCATTATTTATGATGGTATTTTCTTTTCTTCAGCTATGGGATATTTGCCTTTTTGAACCGCACCGTCATTGGCTGGGAGAAACAAATCAGCTCCAGAAACGTTATGAGTCAACCACAAAAACAACAAACAACATCAAAATAAAGGCAGAGGACAGGGTGTCTGCAAACACTGTTGCCACATATGTATGAAGGCCTGAGTGAGGATTAAGCTTCTTTTGCATGAGTCTACCGTTAATTTACTAAATTACCTAGATGAAGGGATGGCAAATGATTTTATTTAGTAAAAAACACTGAAACTTTTTTTTTTTTTTTTAAGGATTATTTTTGGCCTTTTTGCCTTTATTGATAGGACAGATAGAGTCGGAAAGGGGGAGAGAGTGGGGAGAGACATGCGGGAAAGTGGCCACAGGCCGGACGCGAACCCGGGCCGCCCGCGCGAGGAGCAAGGCCTCGCAACATGGTACGCGCGCAGTCGCTGCCGCTGAGCTATCGGCGCCCCAAAAACACTGAAACTTTATGACCAGAAATATAAAATATTGTATTTGACAGCATTGAACCTGATGAAGGGTCTGACAGTGATACAACAGCAAAATAAGGTAAAAAGAAAAAGGGTAACTAAAGGGGCAAATGTCACATCTTTGTAAGCTGCATCAACAGATAAGAGGTTACTGAGTGTAGATAAAGTGGATGAAGGAACAATTGAGCAACAATTTTCATCATCAAGCAGCATCTTTCAAAGGCTTTTCTTTTTGTTTTTTTATCAACTAAAACAAAAACATATTCTTAGTTTGTTCCTGTCACTTTATTTATGGTGATTAATTTAGTTCCAAGCCTAATAGCAACTGCTTTTTTTGTTTACAGTGGTTGAATGCATCTGTGTATCATATTAAAGTTGAAAGATTCTGCTCATATATTCGGCAGATGTTGTTAGAGCAGGGCTTTCCACAGACATATGGAGTACGGCCCAGATAGGGGGTCTTGGGCCATAACGGCCTTGGAAAGTTTTGTCAGTCAAAGCCTACTATTTTTGAATTTGCAAACCAAATACTAAGCAGAGATATAAGGTTACAGAACTGGAAATACAGGGTTCATTTAAACATAGTGAGTCAACTATAAAGAGTGGTCTGGAGATCCCTCTCCAGGAAATGTAGAGCATTCACACTTAAGTCCCTGCTTTCATTTGAATATTTATGCAACAATTTGTGGGGGGAATTCAATAATGTAAAAGGAAAATAAAGTTATTAATAAATAATTAACAAAAAATGTCAATGCAAGCTCAGAAGCTAATCATGTTGCTGAATTTAATCTGGTCCTTTTTCCCAATGGCATTTTAAAACAGTGTACTTTAATGTGACACACAAATCTTATGTAAGAATACAGTTTACTGCTCTTACACCCTCATTAAATACAAACTTTTTAAGACCTAAGTCCAAACTTTACATAGAAGCCAAAGAAAACACCACAATGAAATCCGAATTTTGAATTCAAAACAACTTTATAAATTTAAAGTTGAGACGTTGTTGAAGGAAATGCTGTCATTAGACTACCATTACAGTTTAGCTAGAAAGCATTCCTAACCTATGTCTGTCTTGCTCTCTCTCTCTCTCGGCCTGAGTGACAGGTTTTGCAGCACTTGACCCAGTTAATTATCAAAACAAAACCGAAACAGATTGCTGGGCACAGTCAAAAATATGCTGCAAAATTGCAGGTACTACTCCAAATAATTTGACTGATGTGTTTAAACTCAGGTCGCTTAAAAAAGGCCCAGTCAATCCTGCATGAACCCAACCACCCACTCTTTAAGGATTCCTGCTGCTGCTGGGCAAACACAATGAAAATCTCTTTAGCCCCAACAGCCATTGGCCCTTTAAACAAATCAATGGGATATTTATGTATGATATTCATTCATTGCCTTTGCATTTTTAATCAATAAAATAAGTTTTCTGATGTATCCCACATTTCTTTTATTTAGGGTCACACTGACATGTTCATGACATCTTTCAAATGATCATAATAGTTTCATCTGAGGCAAACACTTCTAAAAAAAATTCACGATCAGCAAGTCATAATTTGTTGGTCAATTACTGGATTAGAATCTACAATTAAAAAAAGTAGCTTGCTGTAATTTAGTGACTAGTTGACTGTTTCGGGTACCAAATTCAAGTGCAGCCTTGTGTTTCTGTGCATCTGTGTACACAGTATATGTGTATGTGTGTGTACGTTAGAGAGACAACCTTATTGTTTGTCTGTTAGCTCCGAGCTAAACAGATGCGTAAATAGAGATAGGAGTGCACAGCCACATCAGATTAGACCAAACAACAAAAAAATCAAACTGTCTCGCTCACCCACTCCTTCTCCAACACAAACACATTCTCTCACAGACAGTAAGTAACACAGCAAAAAAAAAAAATATTCGCAAAGCAATGTGCCTCAATCACAAGTCCAGTCTTTATTCTGCACAACAGCAAAACTCGTTCCTGCACTCTACCTTCTATGTAAACGTGTTTAGAAATTGTGTGTGCAACAGAAGCATACCGATACACACTGAGGAGAAAATACAGTGATGGTGCATACCATCACATGCCTCATAAACCCTAATGTAACCATTCTAATATCTCCATAGGCCTCAGGCAAAACAGAGCGAGGGGGTCTGTGATGATGAATTGATTGATGAATGGAAATGAAGATGAATGCACATGGCAAAAACAGATAACAAGAAGGGTATGAAGAGTAAAGCGGCTGCTTCACCTTTTCCTCGTAGCAGCAAATATGATTAGCTGATGTGTATCTTGCCTATTAATACAGCAGCCACAGTGACAGTGAACGCACCACTGAAGCAGATATGGATCCCTTATCACAAATCCTACGGTCCAGAATCAGCGGCCACCTCTCTTTCTGTAGCCATCTGGCGGCTAATCACCAAGCCAGGAAGCACAGATCACACTAATCACCCAGCATCTTCACATTTATTACCATATGGGTCGAGTCCTTAAACTGACCACACATCAGCATAGTAACACTAAGCAGTATGTGTTCTTAACTGTGTATAGATGCATTTCATCACAATGTATGCTCGGAGAAACCAACTATGCTAAAATTGGCACATGTTTTAATTGATATTGTTAATTGTTTCTTCAAATAAAAAAACATTGCAACATTGCACCACGAAATGTTTTGAGTGTTTAACTTATGGTTGGACGACATGAGAAAGATGCAGTGTTTCCTCTCTTTTCTCAAACTAATTCAGTCAATTTTGGGGTCATGAATATAATCCTAAACTGCTGCTGTTTGCATATTTTCATTTTTGATTTGAATGCATCAGTTATGACTTTTCATGGATTCAACTAAATCAAAATCCCTAAAAAAAGAAGCAGAGGTTACATTGACCTGTATTTAGTGTTGAAGACTGTCTCGAGAAACAAGACAATGGTATTCGGGAGTAAGTTGTGTTACTTTTATCATTTTTGTTTCTTATGGCTGTTGGTGAAACAAGAGGTTAGATTTGTGTCCATATTTTAATGTCTGACATTTGCTCTTTTCTTTAACCACAGGTCTCAGGTCAGTCAATCTTCATAGTAAATCCAGAGTTTACCCAAGAAGAGCTATGATAAGCTCTTATCTTCTTACCTATTACTTCAGCATGTTTGCACTCATCACCAACACAGTGAGGAGTGCAAACCTACATTGTCGTATGTAGGCTAGTAAATATTTGTTTATTGTTAAATGTTTGTTTATGTTGAGTGCAGTTTACCACAGTCAAATATTTTTAAAAAGGAAACATAAGCTGATTCTGATTAATGAGGGACATGCATCAGCCCATACTGTATGTGTGGCACTTGTGCGAGGTTGCTTGGATCAAGTAAAAGTACGGTCTACGTTGAAAAAGTTTTAGCCATGGAACAGCAGTTTTTTTTGGCAAAAAACAACCAATATGAGTGGAGAGCAGCCAAAAGTGTAAAGGAACCAACAGTGCACGCCTTTTTTTTCTCAATAGCTCAGTTTCTTTCAGGTTATCAATAAAGTTTCAACTCCATCAGACTCTCAGACTGAACCAAGTGATAACTGAAGAACGTTTTATTGATGTGAAAATGTATCATCTGTTGAACCACTTTGACTGAAAGAAGTCATGTTTGTGTTTAGTTTAATAGACCTGTGTCTCCTCCGTGAGCTGCTTGGATAGCTCAATAATTAGCTTCTGAGCATAATGAACACTCAGTTTTTTAAAGAAAAGCTTAAAATTATCAGTCGCAGAGGATAGCAGTAATTGATCCACAGATATTTGTTTTATGTTAGTAAATGTGTTTGTCATCATCAGGTGATCCTGATTATCATATTATCTGTTAGCAACATGATACATTAGTCTGTAACTGTAGCTGAGCTGTTCCAATGAAGCAACAAATCAAAACCTTGTGGGTACTGACTCTGGGTGCAGTTTGTTTAGTGTTCATTCAGCTGCTCTGGGCGTTAACGCCGGAATACCGCGGTCTGTGCGGTTCAGCAAGGTGCTGATCCAGTCAGCCAACTCTTTACTAGAAAGGGCGAAGCTTTTTGCCCAGGTGAAGGAAACAAATGCTGTCAGCTGATGATCACGTGACTTTGTAGTCCTGCATGTTGCAGCTGAACGTTTGATAATAAAACTAATGTTAAAAATCAAAGACTGACTGACATTTGAGGTACATTATTTCATAAATATAAATAAAAATATTCTACTCATTTTCCAATTGTACAATTTCTCATAATTTTCCACTTTAATTGGTAATTTTCGAAGACTAACATGCTTTTGAAAGTAGCATTCCCTAAGTGCTCTGTCTGCACCCGCCCCCTTCCCTCTGTGCTCCCTCAAAAGCTACACCCCTCACTAACATGACCAAGAACCATTAGTCCAGAAGCGTACCTCAGCTCATGCTTTGAATGTGGGCTGTACATGCAAGGGAATAGAGAACGAGTGAGAAGACAGGGAGGCATGATTAGTTTGTCAAATTGGTACCTTGTTGAAGACGTTAGTCAAAGTTTTTACAGGCTTACAAATATATGACAGATTTTCTTCATTCCTTTGTCTGCTAGGACCTAAACACAATTTCAACCAAAAACAACCCTGCCTTTAAAGGTTAGAAAAATGACAAATATCCATGGTATTAGATCACATACTTCCACAATATTACAGAATCATAATATAAATTTAATATAAAGGCACTCAAGAATCACGATAAAATCAAATTGCAACACAGGCATATCTTCCCAGCACTAATATATATTAAATAGGGCAGTGCAGCCAAAATCTGATTTTGGATGAAGGATGTATAAAACAATATTCTCAAAAAAAAAAAAAAATTAAGGGTTGTCACAAAAATGCAAACAAAGGTATCGTGTAGTGACCTGGTGGCATATTGGGCACAATGATGACTGTTTGGAGAGAGTGATACAGGCTCCACAGGACAGATCTTTCAAAGTCTGATAAAGGGTACATCGCCTCAAGGCATTGATCCAAGTTTAGACACACACAAAGTCACACACACAAACACAACACTGTTTATGTCTTCTGCAACATGTTTTGTGTGTGTGTGTGTGTGTGTGTGTGTGTGTGTGTGTGTGTGTGTGTATGGCTTTGACTCACTATCATATCGATGATTGTTCAATTAGAGGGAACGGAGAAGTGCGTCCATCATTTAGCAAACCTCCAGGGGCCTGACACATTTCTATCAATACACAGAGACCTTTGCCCTGCTCCTCCTGAAGCTGCTGTTACATTTAAACACTATCTCTCTGTGAGGGTTTATACAGTGTGTGTGTATTTCTGCTGAAAGGTTAAACCCCAATCATAAGATCATAAGGAGTAAACCAGTTCACATTCTGCAGATGATCTAAGGGTAACTGCAGCTTCATTGATTTGAGCTGATCTCAGATCACACACAGAGAAGAGAAAGGGAATGATGACTGAAGGGAAGATAACGACACATTTAAAATTTAAGGTCCTTTACACCTTCTGTATCCCCCAGAGATTCACCTTAGGATGAAAGAGAAGGAAACAACATAACATCCAGCAGCTCTTTGTCAACAGATGGTTATAAAAAGTTACTTCCATATAAATATTTGATTTGAGCTGTGAAGCCCAAACATGAGGAGTTCACAAAAACTCAGCTGCTGTGTTGTGAAGCCTGCCTGTTTCTTGCGCTCTCTGCAAGATGCTCACACACAATCACAAGCTACTGTAGTATGGATTTTTCATTCACGTGCACACGCGCTGCAGCTCCATGCAAAGATGCACCGCCGGCAGGGTGACACTCACATGTGGATCCACAGATGCTGGTGTGGTGTGGCGCCTTCGTTTTGCTTGGAGAAGCAGAAAGAGGCGATAGAGGGGAGGCAGAAGGGGAAAAAAAAGGCAGGACGGCCAAGGAGGGAGCCAGAGATGGATGGATGGATGGAAGAAGGGGGGAGGGAGGGAGGGGAAATGCAGAGGGAGGCATGGGAGAAGGAGGGAGGGAGGGAGGGCTGGATGGGGAGGCAATGAGAGGGCTGAGTGGTTCTAGTAAATATTTATATTGCAGCATGATACGCACAAGAGTGAAAGAGAGGGGGAGTGGGGGTGAGGGGGGAGATATAGAGCGTCCATCCCTTTATTAATTTTATTCCGGACCGTTAAGTTTAGCATTCAACACGTGTCGCCAGTGATGGAGAGAGGGAGGGAGGAGGGAACGCGAGAGAGAGGGAGAGAGAGAGGTTGACGGTTGCTAGGTGACGGGGCGCATATACTGAATTTTAACAAAAGAACAGGGAAAGAGGGAGAGGGAGAGAGTGTGTGTGAGAGAGAGAGAGGAGAGGAGAGAGGGAGGGAGAGAGGTAGAGAGATCGTAGAAATTGAATACATGTAGAAGAGATATATATTTAGAGATATTTTTCCCCCCGCGTGCGTGTCTGTGTGCGTGTGTGGTGGCGGCGGTCGTGGCGGCGGTGTTTGTGGTGGTTGAGAGGGGGGACAGCCGCAAAACGGATACCTCAAAAAGGAAGGATGTGAAAAAGGATGGAGGGACGCAGGAAAAGAGGGGGGAAAGGCTGGTGAAAAACAGTAAGTAGCCTACCTACATTTATTTAAATTATATTTGCAGTGCGGAGGCATTTCACCCCGCGCGCACAGAGTCTGTACTGCTGAGATGAATTGCAACTCGGGCAGTGAGCGGGTGCTACGCGTCATTGAGACAGGCATAGTGGGTTCGGGTGTCGGCATCTGGACGCCGCTGGTGATGGAGAGATGGATGGCCTGGGATGGGGAGGAAAACGGCCGGCGCACGGGGGCTTTGACCCCTCTGTCATTGCTGCGCCGGAAAACTCACGAGCCTCTTCTTAGCTTCTTTACGCATAGATTCCTCACAGCAGCCGGCTTAGATATCCAAACCAAACACACTTATTTTACGGGCAGTTCAATTAATCATGTGGACTAAAGCTTTGGGCTGAGATTTCGTCTACCAAGATTTTTCCATACATTATTAATAAAAACAGAGTTTGGGTTCCATTTAAGTCTCCAAACATCGGTGCTGGCTGCAGTTTCCTCCTCACTCTGCTGCGGCTGTATTAATTGAGGTGATCATATCTGTTGATGCTCATTTTCTCAGGCTACGTGGTCAAAGTCTGAGTGTGTGTGTCTGCCTATGTAGCCATAGCTAAACCCGCAAGATTGCCGATCAGTTTTCCCTCTTGATCTATTTATGTCCCAATACGCCGATTTTTTTTGGGCGTATGGCGGCACAGTTATCCCTCTGTTGCCACCGAGGAATCTTCCCCAATGGACTGAGTTGCCTCAAACACTCACGGACAGCTGGAACAGGCGGTGTTTTTTTCTGTTGTTGTTGCTGCTGCACGGGTGAAGGAGTGTGTGAGAGACTTCACTTTGTAGGTAGATTCCTAAATTTGCATCCCCTTTGGGTGCGCAGATAACTTTTGTTTTTGCCTTACAGTTAATACAGACGAGGTGGATGCAGGAGCAAAACACACCAGCAGAGAAAAAAAGGGGAAAAAAAAAAACACAAGGCCTGGTTCATAAGACCACCAAAGAAGAAGCTGCTGCTGTTGACATGTTAAACAAAAAGCAGTGTTGCTTCACTTGCAGATTTGCTGCAGAGTCCAGAATCAAATATATTGTCCTGCTTTGTGAGACCATTTATCCACATGGAAATTGGAATTAATGAGTTATTTGTTTTTCCATTTCTGTGGGCCGTGGTGCCTCTCAGCTGAATTCTCAAGCTGATATCCATTTCAATCAGCTCTTTCACCCACAGGTGATGCTCTCAGTTCAGTTTATCATTTCCCTCTGAATTTTACACACAGGCGAATACTGCAGCAGTGTTCTGCATGCACTGCTGCCTGTATAGTGTCAGCAAAGCCAATCTGTCCTATAGTTGCCCTGAGAGATCTTTACTGTACCAGATGTGAGGGGGGGGGGGGGGGGGGGGGGGGGGGGGGGGTGAGAGAGACAGAAGGTGTGGAGGAAAGGGAGATGAGAGAAGGTGTGATGATGAGGAAGAGGAGGTGGAGGGGAGAAGACGTGAGGGGAGAACCAGGAAAAGAGATTGGGAAGGCAGCAAAACGAAGGGGCGAGTAAAGAGAAGGCTGGCTGGAATGAAATATCAGAGGGGGGACATGGTTGGAAGGCTCAGGGCCCCAGATGAGAGGGAATAGAGTCAACATTTGTGCGCTTGTTGTCTCCAACCCCCTGCTCTTCATCAATTTCACTTCATTGATTCATTGATGTTTGCAGAGAAAACCTTCAAGCTTAGCTCAACCCCCCTTTTGCTCATCTCTTATTTCTTCTGCCAATCCCCCTGTTTCTTCTCGCCTCAATCCTTTCCGTTCACTCACCCCTGCAACCTGTGACTTCCTCTGCACTGTTTCCTCTTCCCCCTCATTCTCCCGCCTCCCCTTTCATCATATGTTTGATGCAACATTAGTGGATGGTTTCCTCAATCCTGCCGCCCACCGAAAAGCCCCTCTACCACCCTGTGCACACACTGTTCTTTTTGATACCACTAATTAAGGTAAAGCCCGTTAACACAGAAACATCAATTAGTGTTTAACGAGATCAGAGGCTGGAGTTTTGGAGCGATTACAGTGCTCCCCTTGCCCAACACTCTTCCCTGGTCTCTACACACAATGTTGTATTGACGGATGTGTTCACTCTGGCCTGCAGCAGTGGTGAGCCACGAAGTGTATACATGTGCAGGCAAGGAGTTGTCATGTGATGCTTGATAAAATATTGTATTTAAAAAAAATCTTTAGTGATATTCACAGCATAACAATTAAAATGATTAACTTGAAATGTACATTTTCGGTTGTCACATTTCTTAATAGGGCTCATTTAGATAATTTCAAAACAGAACACCCTCCATTTAAATCTGCAGGGGACACAGTTTATCAAATTGGCTGTTCCCTGAAATTGAAAACTAAGGTTTAAATTGCACACTTAAGTCTAATTTAATTCATGATTTGACTTAGCTTTTCTTAAGCAATCAGGCTTCCAAAACCTTTTAGGGTTTATTTGTTGATGACTTGATTGGCAAATCATTGATTAGCACTAATGATTGTTGAATAATTGCTCCAGACATTTTTTAAAAAACAGAACTAAGAACTAAGTAAGTAAGAAGTAAGTAAGGCTCTTAGTGTGTTCACTGTCACAGTTTTTGACGTTCTCTGTTTTATATCATTAAACACTTTTAAGTGTTTTTCAGTGAACAACATTGGATTGCTTGTTTTTTAAGTTGTATTTTGTGGCTTTTTACGACTTTATTCAGAGATAGGACTGTTAATTTGAATTTGAAATCAGGGAGAGAATGGGGAACGACATGCAGGAAAGGAGCCACAGGTCAGATTTGAAAACCGACCGCCAGCTTGGAGAACATAGTCTTCATGCAAGGGTACGCCCACAAACCACCAGTCTAAGGATGCCCCTGCAGGGGCATGCTTTGATTGTTCTTAACCTTTAATAACCTCAACAGTATATAATCTGCTGATGTATCAATAAAAAAGAATACTTGGCATTCCACAATTCACTTTAGAGATGAAATTTAATGCAGCACTGCAAACTTCTGTATTCAAAGAGACAATTATACTTTAATAGTTTAAAGACAATTTGATTTGATAATTATTTGAAACAAACACCTTCTTTACCACTGGTGACACTTCAGTACACTTTTAGTTGATGCGGTTGCTGTCAAAGCTGCCATGTAATAGTCACATTATGACAAGTTGGAGAATAAATAAACATCTTGTTTCACAGGGGGAAACTCAGAATCACCTCTTTAGTTCTTTAAGTCCTGTGTCTCAAAAGAAAAGAGGGATGTGGTTAATTTACAACCTGATCTAGAGTAACCAATTGCTGGGTTGTGAAAAATGGTTTTCCACCAAAGAGGTTACGCTTAAGGTTTCTGCCTTAAAAACCTGCTTTTAAAAAAAGGTTTTTCTAGCCACTATCATCTAGTTCTGCACAAGTATATCTATGAGAGCTGGTCTACTGTTCTAAATTAACATTTACTTTTGTTGTGATTTGGTGCTAAAAAAATGAAAACAATTGAAAGATTGACAGGTTTTGATTCTGCTATAGGTGTGTTAAAAAAGCTTTTTAAAAGATGTAGTGCATGGTATGGTGCTGTTTAATCATCCAACTGCCTCATGAGTGTAATTGTATGTAGACTTGAATTAAGGTAACAAGTGTTACCAATGGATACCACTAGTGGGAAAACCACAGAGGTCAGGCATAATATAACTACCTAATGTGTGGGATGTAAACAACAAACCTGGTGACATTTGGAAGAAAAGAAGAAATTAAATATTAACATCAACAATCATTTTTAACACCAGGTGATGTCCAGTGTCAGAACAAACTGTTGGCTCCGTCTGCACTCCGTCCCTTCGTTTTCCATTCAACTTGTGACCACGTGACCTGGTAACTTTCAGTGGACTGTGTTCGTCGTAGTTACAGCATCTGATGAAAACAAGAATCCTTGTGAATTCTGCTTTATTTAATTGTTCATAATAATGCCAAAATACTCTTTAGATAAAAAAATAAAAAAATAAACGTATATAAATGCAGCCCCGGATGTAATTGGGTGAGAGTCACCAGTTAACAGGGTCATGGATTGAAGTAAACTGCTGATTTTATTGGTATTAGTTGGACAGGTTTCCACGTTGACTTCTACAACATAACTAAAACACATGAGCTTTCAGCCAGTGTTTTTCCTGCTGCTGTGTATATATGTGTATACTGCAACTTGTATCCATGTCATGCTAATATTTTAGACCATTCAGGCTACAGCCGAGGCGCCAAACAGACACAGCGAATGCGAGGCAGGCATCAAGCGTACGTGTAGTTAACAAGAATATTTCCAAGGTAGCAGGTATCTAAGGTAGCAGGCCTAAGGTAGCAGGTATCTTGGTTTTGCAACAGCCGAGGTGCAGCCCCTGGTCCCATCACAGCCGAACTATAGACTAGGACTAGCAAAGAGAGTCAAAACATGGTGTGTAGATGGAAAGACAGGAACTGACTGAACAAACGGACAGAGAGGAAAACAGACAGACAGACAGACAGACAGACAGACAGGAGGGCAAGCTTGCAGACAGACACGTTCATAAACAAAATCATGCAGGTATGAACTTGCACGCAGCAGTAAGTGAGAATTTAGCCTGTACACCTTGCACACTTGATTATCAAACAGGTGCGCATACATACACACATACACACAAACTGGAGCCAAAGCCCTGCGGCTTGTTTTGGGAATACAAGTCTGGAGGCAGCTAGCAGGCACACAGCTTCACATGGCTGCATGCAATACACAGTCACACACTTTCAAAAAATACGTTCAGGCATATACCCATGGGTATGCAGGCACACACACACCAGGCAAAAAATACACACAAATTGAATGGCATATTGCACACAAACACCAGTCACAGTTTTGGTTGAGAGGGGACCTTGGGAGCTTGCCCATGGGATTTGCACACATACAGTACAGAGGCTGTTCTGTATATACATTTAAGAGTGCACATTACTTATTAGAGGAGAAATCAAGATCACGGAAAGATGTGCACTTTTTTTGTGCGGCATGCTGCAGCAGTGTTGTGCGCTCTGGATGATGGATGAGGCAGAAAGTGACAGTATAAGTGATGATTAAAAAGCGGAAATGGAGGCATTTATGAAAACTATGGTTGCCCGTATCTGCATCAAATGTCTCATGTCACCCTGGGTTGCTGTGTCACGCCCTCTGATCTGTGAGACAGAATGTAGGGGCAGCTTTGTTTAAAGCCCTTTGTCATTCTCTTCTTAGAAAACCTAGCAGCTGGCATTTATAGAAGGCTTTGTACCAGAGTGACTGTGCCAGATTTATGGGTGCAGGTACTGGCTGCAAAGTTGAAGCTGTTTAACTGCCTTATCACTTCTATGTAAAAATACATTTTACTCTATTTCCTTTCAAGTTTGAATGTGAAATTCTTTCATAAACAGGTGCCGACTATACAGCTGTCACAAATGCAAATATGTGCGTTTGCACCTGAATGGAATTTGCACACTGCGTTATCTACAGTACAGCGAGGAGGGGAAGACAAGAGAGGGAGAGGGAATGTCAGCACAGAGATGGAGGAAAGCCTCAGATGGAGATAGTTTGATGTTTCTGGGCTTCTGTTAATGTGCTTCATCTTTGCATGTAAATAGCTCCAGCTTCTCAAACAGACCTTGTGATTCAAGACAGTCTCATAGATCCTCTCCTGGTTTTTGACGGTGAAAAGAACGAAATGTACAATATGCCTGGAATGCAGGTATTTTGACTCAGGGTCTGGATTAATTTGTTCTCAATTCCCCTTGTGAGGTTTCATTATTCAAATTGGACATTTTTCCACATCCAAGTCGTCTTTAGTCTATCTTTTGAAAGATGATAAGGAATGAATGCTCTCTTGTCAATTATGTAATAACAATTTCAATTCATATTTTTGAATGAGCCAATAAAAGTTCCCAACCTTGGCCTGATACTGATCAGGCTCATTTAGTGGATTGTTATGTGATGTGCTCAGTGTTAACTGTAGCTTATTCTATATCAAAGTCTTTAGCATTGAGAAAAAAACACCAATTCACAAGTTATGCATCATGAAGTAAGAGGGGAGAAAACAAGGACATCAACAGTTGGCAGAGGATGTTTCCTGTCATCTATCCCCAAATGTGAAGAATGCTGATTACAGCACACAGTGATCAATAGGCAATGTCACTATAAAAGACTTTTTTTTCTGGCTGTGTGTGTGTCTTCATGTATGCCCATTGTGTTGTTTGCCCTTTATGTGATTTCAGTCTTAATAGTGTTGACTCATTAATGAGGTGCTAGTGCACTGCTAATGCTGCATTCATGCCATATTGGCAAAGTGGTAAGAACAGGAAAAGCAATCGTTATTCCAACTTCTCACATTATGAAAAGATAACCAGCCATGCTAAACACAGGGTAACATTTATTTCTAATAAGCTTAAGTGTATGTATTTATTAAGATGTAATTGTCACTGATGGCTTGTTTGCAGCCATTTCATCGCTTTTTTCTTTTTACATTTTTACATCACATTTTCACTTTTGAATTTTCTTTTCTTGTCCCACAAAATCATATCAGCTAGAAATTTCTGGTACGTCATGTAATGTACAGTTCTCTCATTTTGGCTGCATATAGTAAAATGCTGCATAATGTGGCAATCTCAGACTACTTACACCTCTTTGATGAGATTCTGTTGCTTCACGTGTCATGACATTATGGAGAAAATGCACGAGAGGTCGTATTTTTTTATTTGTTGCTGCTGTGTAATAAACATCACAGGATCAGTGGGCTTCTTGATTCTTCTGTGTGAAGACAACACTGCAGGGTATCAACATTCCCTTCACCAACCTTTCACCACCTTATACTCCTGAGGATCCTCGGCTCCATTTAGAAAGCCTTCAGTCGTCCCTCAAACTCCTCTCCCTTCTTGGGATTCTGTCTGCATAGGAGTGAATTTCCTGAGCCAAACTGTTCCTCCAACATTTATAGGATAGGCTGACAGAAGTGTTGTTAACACCTTTGGTTATGAGGGGAGACAGAGCCAAATGTGTCGTGAACGCTGCTCAAACCAGTACACAACGTTGTAACATAGCAGTGTTCGTTTTTTTTTTTTTTTAAGCAGACACAGCTCGGTTACACCGAAGCAACATGTGGCACCTGCTTCTGAAAGAAATCAACTTCCCTTTTTTCTCGTATTCAACATGTTGTCACGTGTGCGTGTGCATGTTAAAATGTGATAGAGTACGTGTACACAGTTATGCATATGAGTGATGTTGTACATGCATTTCTGCTTGTGTGTGTGCATCTTCTTGTGTGTGACCTTGTGCAAAGACGTGATGCATGTACTGTAGGTATCAGTGAAGGTTTCCCACACCAGTTTAATCTGTTTATCCTCTGAATAAGATTGTGAATCATTATCATGCAGGGCTAGCTGCTCCTATCTGCCGAGAGTCTTCCTTGTTTTTACTTGTTACAGAATGTTTCACCTTACGGGTCTTGAAGGGCTGCAGTGTCGGCTGGTATTCATCTTGCTCTTTTAATTAGTGACTGATTTAGATCTGGCTAGGTGATCCCAGTGTCTGGCCAATCAATGAGGGAATAAATGGAAGCGCTGGTGCAGGCAGAGTCGAGCAGCACGGTGGCTTTGCGACTACTGGCTCGAGATGGGATGAAAAAATAATTCAGTTAATGTTATTGTGTAAAAACACAGTGTTCCGTGCCTTAAAATGATCCTGCTTAATTCTCAGTGTTCCCAGACTTACTTCTACTATTTCATCACATCTGCTAAAAAATATGTAATCCAATTTCTAGCTGATTTCAATCGAATCGCCTGTTTGAATACAATAAAAAAAAATCTAAACAACAATCAGCTATGCATTTCATTTATGAATGTACAGTAGATTATGTAAATGTGCAGTGTGAATGCAGGTTTATTCTCAAATGATTGCTCTGCATTGATAGCGCCATGATATTAAAGCTATTTTCCCCAAACCACAAACACCTCACAGTTTATAGATGCCTGTAAATAGGATGAGCTTTGAGAAATAATTCCTTTTAAAACAAACATAATAAGATAATCCCACCGGTCGTACGTTGTGAGGACAGCTTGACAGAGGGTTCGGGGAAGAAAAGCAACTATGGAAAACAATTTATATGTACATTAGATCCAGTAAATTATGTGGTATTATAGTCAGCCAGGGAGCAGAGAGGCCCGGCCCAGAAGCAGTGCGGAAGGCCTCTGCTCCTCGCTCTATTATGTCAGGTGGTTGAGAAGGAGAAATGAAATATTCCCTCTCCTTGACCAGCCTTAAAGTAAGCACTTCTATAATACAAGCATGGGCCTCACAGGCTGTGAAGCCTCCTTACCATTCTAGCATATTGAAATAATACACTGTCTTACAAAGATTTTTAATGCCAGATCCCAAAAGAACAGCTTTTACAGATGAAATATTCTGACCTTACCATAGACTGTATACAACATGGATGTAGCAGTTGGCAACGGAAAAATATGATTTTTTTTAATGTTTTTTTTTATGGCAGGATCACAATCATGATCACGTCTTTTTCATTTTGATCTTAAAGACTGACAGGTCTCCAACAGGAAATACTAAACTCATTTCCGTATATTTTTTAATGATCAAATACAGTGCTTATAAGTGAACAATAATGCAACAATATGTAGGATTTCAGTTTGGTGTGCTGTGGCGCTCGTCCAATATTTATTCTAGTCCGTATTCTCTCTTGGTCACTCTCTCCTTTTCTCCTCAGAGATTCATCCATTACTGTCCTCTTATGTCTCTTAGCCTCGACCACTGTATCAAACAGTACAGGGGGCTGAAGCTGCTGTGTGAACTCGGGCTGGGAAGCATGTAGGCACCTCTCGTGAGATGACTGTTGCCTGCTGCAAAATGACACAGTGTTAAGGGCTGGTAACTGTGCGTCTAATTTCGTCATTGTTTCAGTCTCTTCATACTGTTTAGAATGCTCTGTCTTCAGCTTGTTATATAGGTTTCTTCCATAAAAAAGAGGTAAAGTCTTTATTAGGGACTAACTCTTTGGTTTTGGTTTTCATTTCAGACAAGAATCCTGCCCCCTTGTGAAGGAAAAGGGAAGGGAAATTAAAAAAAAAAAAGTCATCACAGAACCCACAGTTCCCCAACTGTGTCTGTTGTAAAGGATATGAAACAGATTTGCAAATAGTGTGAGCATAGAGCTGCAATGGCAAGAAAGTGCACTATAGCGCGATACTACAATCCCTCTCGTTTTGACAGATTGTCACATTCGAATCCTTTATGCTCTAAAATCGTCCTTTCAATCACCCGTACATGGACACAGACTCAGTGATGTCACCCAATGGTTTCTGAAGCCTTGGTAATGCTGTTTCAAACTAACTTTCATTCAACCTTGACACAGGCGAGTGGTTGAGCTGAGGTGGGCCTTTAGGCTCTTGGCAAACAACTACAACGTGTCCTCTTGCAGTTAGATCCCTCACAACCCCTATTCAATAAACTAAAGGGATGAGTTATGAGATCAATTCTGTGTGCGCGTAAAGACATGAACTGTTCAAACCAAAACCTTTTTTGCACCAGGCTGTATACATGTTTATTTCTGCTGTCAAAATGGGCATTTTAATATATCTGCTTGGACCTCACATATATTTATGTCTGAACACTCTAGAGGGCAATAAACCATTTGTAGTCAATGTTTTCTGAATGGATGTGTGCATGCGTGTGTGCGTGTGTGTGTGCGTGTGTGAAAGAGAGAGAGAGAGAGAAGAGATAAAATAGTGAGTGTGCTGAATTATTTCTATGGATCTTTCAAACACACATTTATGTTGTTTATGCACCCTGTATCTGTCATTATTTTGTCTTTTGAGCTTGCACTGTCTTGAGGATTAAATGACAGGGGTGAACAGATAAAACATACACACTCGCTCACATACACCAGTCAATAATTCAAGAAGCCCAGGCTGTATTACAGAGCAAAGTGAAACTACTGAGGCTCTTATTTTTAACAGCTGGTTTCTCTGTCAGGTTATAGAAGTTCATTTTCGAGCATTACTGAAATTACTAGACATGTGTGAGATTGTCTTCAAGCAAAATCCAACACATTCTCCACAGAAGTAATTATGCACCCTGAGCTGCTATCACTTGAGATGTGAATTCAAATATTTCAGTAACTGTCTTGTGTACAGGATTTTATTTCCAGTCCCTTCGTTTTGTGCCTGACGTGCAGAAACCACAAAGGCGCTTACAACTAAAACATTTTCTTTTTGTTAAGAAATGAGGTCAGGGAATTGTCAGCTCTATACTGAGGCAGGTTCCAGGGTCAGCTTCATCTCATTTCCATCAATCCATTGAGGGAAGTGAAACAAGGAGTGTACTCCCATTTAAGTAATGAAATTTATCTCCTGAATGTACGGAAGTGAAGTCCAATTAATTGACACTGTCTCTTGGCAGAAGTGTTTAATCCCAGCCAATGAAAAAATATTAGAATTAAAGTCAAGATACTTTGAACTTTGGAGTGAGAAGCGTTTTGTGTGACCGCACGGAAATTAAAGGGACTTGAAATGTCAGAGTAAAATGCTGTTTTACTGTGAAGAAACATCAAAGTGAGCTGTCAAGGTGACTGTTTCATTGTGCTCTTGTGAAAGGTTACAAAATACAGAAAGGACAAATGGAGACTGAAATCGGGTGTAATGCAGAGCCAGTAGAGGTTTCACTTTCCCCTCTCCTGAAGCACTGCTGTTTATACAAAATAATTGTTTTTTTTGCAGCTAGATAGGGTAACAGAATCACAGAGAGAAGAGAAGAGATGCCCTTTCAATCTTGTTCTTGGATACGTAACATACCTTTAGATATTTGTTTGCCCCTGTGCAAATGTCTCATTGTTGTAAAGCACAGTTTATTTTTCACACTCGCTATCAGCAAGCCCCTTAAATTTAACTGTTCCAAATAAAAAATGGTGTCACATTTAGAAAAGCGACCGGCTGAGCTCTTATCAGCCCGTGGCATGTGTAATCTATGAATACCGTGTGTTGCTTTTCCCTGTGAGGAGTTGGTGTCACAAGGTTTTGATAGATGGCTCAGACTGTGCAACTAGAATGGCTTATGATAGCCACAGCGATCAAGTCCAAGGGAGGCAGCGGCAGCAGAGGCAGCAGCAAGCTTAACTACTGCTGTACAGCCATGCAGTAAAAACATACAGTACTGTACGCCCTGCTGCTGCACGCTGCGCTACTCGCCGATCACTCTGCACACTCTGCACAATGGGAACAAGAGCCGCTGCCTGCCTGGTGGCTCTTTTTCTCAACAGGAATCAAAGAAAAAGAAAGAGATAGAAAGAGGGAGGAAGTGAGGGAGCGAAGGAAGCGGAGAGTGAAAGAAGTGCAGGACAAAGACTTGTGCGGAGGGACGGAATGGAGTATGGAGGAACAGACAAGGAGTTGTGGATGAAAGAGAGAGGAAGAAGAGGAGTTTTTTTTGTAAGTGAGATGGTGAATAAATGAATGAATGAATAAAAGGATAAATGAATGAGTGACCAAATCGAATGAGTGAGACAGACTGAGTGAAGGAGTGTGTCTGGAAGTGTTCTCTCGAGTGAGTGATTGTGTGTGTGTGTGTGTGTGTGTGTGTGTGTGTAAGCCATGTGGGAGTGTGTACGCAAGTGGACGAGTGGCTGAACAAGTGCAGCAGGACAGAGAGAGAGAGAGAGAGAGAGAGAGAGAGAGAGAGAGGGAGAGAAAGAGGGAGATTGGGAGAGGGAGAGAGGATATGTTTCGTCAGAGAGGACACACTCCAGTGGCTGTGATTGAAGTATGGGCCAATTAACACAAGGAGCATTGAGCTACAGCTGCACTCTTCTCTTCATTCCTCCGCTCCCCCACACTGCCATATTACCCTGTACGACACACACACACACACACACACGCACGCACACACACACACACGCACAAACACACACACACACACACACACACACACACACACACACACAGACAGTGACACACTTGCATGTCTACACACTGTGGGCACCACACTGCACTGGCACTTTATCTTATCTAGCACTATGGTGCAGCAATGGAACCAAGGAAATTACACAGGCTACATGCAGCAGTGTTCTCGAGCACGCTGCAGTCTTAGATGTGGACAAATGGAGGAAGAAAAGAAGAGAAAATGAGAGCTTTCTTCAGGGGAGGGTTTCGTATTGTAGGCACTTGCGGTGACTCAGAGACACAGCAATTTCTTCTAATGGTTTACACTAGACTACATATTAGCCTGCATATACTTCAGATGCTTTGTTTGCTGTGAAAAACTGGCCTGGGCTTATTTAGTGCATCTGGTGCCACAGGCAGCAGGTCCATTACTCTGCATGACAGACTGGAATGAAGCAGCAGAGCTCCGATGTGGAGCAGAACACAACCTCTGAACACTGCACATCCACAACTTCCACACTCTCGACTCCACAGGCTCCCTTCCCAATTCACATCTCCCCAGCAGAGCCGATGCAGCACAGACCTGGCAGGCTGCCTCTACTGGAGTTCAGAGGAGAACGGGGCTCAGAGAGGTGTGGATACCAGCAACCGGCTCACTCCTCTCTTTTGACTCGCTCTTCCAGAGTCACCGCAGGCGCTCACTGCAGCTGTATCATGTACAGTTAATGGAGCAGAGGGGATATGAAGCTCCTAAATACTGGGATTATTTTTCTACCATCACACTGACAACCAGAATCAATTTTTCATTTTTTGTTTAGAGGCTATACACAACTTTTTAATTCTTCATTGGTGTTTGCAAGAGTAACAAGAGCTTCAGTGTAATTCTCTACAGAGGACCATACCTTTAAAGTAGCTGATTTGCCTTCAGCAAACGAAAGCTCCAAACCTGTTTTGTTATTTTAAAACTGGTGAATAAGTTGTTGCATAATCTGCAACCACAGTAAACAATAATTCCTACAGGTAATAATTTGGAATCACTGTGAGCTCATTATGCAGTTTAAATGAAACATTAGAGCCCAGATATGATGAGGTGTTGACTGATTGAGATGGGTTGGGTATTTTGGACGAGGAAGAGGCTGGCTCGCCTGCGTAAATGTTTTCTCTCTCATCTTCTTGATTAGCTGTCTCTGTCAGCCGGAGAATTTTCCTGCTCTTAAGTGCTCGGTAAATATTCCTCAAGGTGTTTTTAGTTTGCTTCTAACAGTCACCGGCATGAACGCCGGCTTTTGTGCTGCTCAAAATTCCACTTTCTTTGCTTCAGAAGACAAACTCAACAGAAGACAAACTGAGCAGACTCAGCGGAAAAATAATTATGCCGCAGATACAGTGAGCTTCTCATTACGGAGATCAACAATGTGAAGTACAAATACTTCAATGTAAATGTTAATATTATTGAAAGGTTTAGAAAGCAAATGATTGTAGGTGGATGTGTCTCGACAGAGTCATTATAAATCTTCTAAGCAAGATCTTTTTTATTACAATTTGAAAGGTTTCCTCTTCTTTTTTTTGTTATTGTAGTAAATGGAGCCCCGATCAAGAAAAGAATATATTACAATATTATTATACTAGTGATGATCTAATTATATTTGCCTTATAGCCTCTATATTGTTGCTTTATTGCCATCCGCATTGCTGAGATGTGCCACTTGCATGTTCGATTGCAGGAAGAGACACACTCAGCAGGGAAAGTGGATACTGTGTAGATACTAATACACTGCATTCACACTTCCCACAAGGCCCACTATGATGGAAGGACACAACGTAAACACCTCATGAGAGTGAAATACAGAGACAGGCCGAACAGTAAATGGCTCAGTGCTCAGCACTCTTGAAAAACAGCTCCAAATGATATGATGTACCGTATTCCTGCAGCCTCGTCTCTCGCTCTCTCATTTGCTCTCTCTCTGTTTCTCCGTCCTCCCCATTCCTTCCTGCCACATCTTCCTTGCCTTAAATAAAACAACAAAAAACAAACAAACAACAAAGCGCTGTTTTTCTCTCCTTTCCCCTTCATCATTACCTTCTCCTTTTCCCTCTCTCCTACTAACAGGTCTGTCTCTCCGTGTCTCTCCATACCTCCATCTCTTTTCTTACCCGTATCTATCCGCCTCCCCTCATTCGCCCTCTCATTCTATCTCATTTCACCACTATTCTTTTTTTCGCTATAGCCCCCCACATCACACACATAGTACACAGACCGAGTCCTGCCACTCAAAACAGGTTTGGCTGTGTATTTGTTTAGGCCAAACACGTATACACATCCTGGTAATCAATATTTCTTTTCCTGCTACTCTCCTCACATATTGTACGGCCCCTCTCAACATCCCTCCCCACTTCGTCCTCTCCTTTTCTCCTTCTTTTTCATTCTGTTCCTTTCTTTAATCAACCAGTTTGTCCGTTACAGACCATACAAACTATGCTAGCGTATACTTCTTTTTCTTTTTTCACAACTTTCACTTCTTTACTGTACTCCTTTTTCTCCCCTTACTTTTTCCCTCTCAATCACTTTTTTTCTGCTTCTGAGCTCATGCGGTCAAAGAATCAGCAGATTATAACTAACAGAAAAGGTTTGGATGGAGACATAGAAAAATCATGTATGTGTGTGTGTGTGTGTGGGGGGGGGGGGGAGCACAGTAAGGGAGTATAACTCTGGAAGGAATATTATGTCAGCTGGCCTCTGTTAATCAATGTGATTGTGTTTGCTACCTGAAGCCATGAAAATTGGGAGAAGAGATGGGGAATATGAAAAGCCCGAGCCGAGAGATGGAGCGAGGAGAAAGTGAGAAGGAAATGGAGAAAGGGAGGGAGGGCAGTTGGCACCAGAAGTAAATTGAAAATGATGTGCTGTGTTTTTGTGTGTGTGCAATACACATATTAAGCCTGCTATCGCTCAGGTAGTCATTATCTTTCTGTTTGGTTGTTTGTGTGACTGTGTGCGTACATGTTTGTGTGCTGTGCATTAACCCTCATATCTCTAAATCATTGGGCTGCACTATGGCGAGAGTGTCGCCATGCACTTAGCTAAGTGCGTGTGTGAAATTTCAAAAGCTTGCATGCATTTGTCTGTGCATCGCTGCAGCTGTGTGAGGGCGAGTGTGTTTACAGTGATCCTAATTGTTGTTATCATTCATGCAGCACAATAACCACCTCCGCCCCCATCTTTGTCTCTGTCTGCTATTAGCTCTCTCCCCCTCTTGCCCTCCTAGCCTCTAACGGCCAGTTTCTATTTTTCCTCATGTTGTTCTTTCTCAACGTGCAGCCTAAACAGCAACCATTTCATCTTCTCTAAGTCCTGCTTTCTTTTCCTCTTCGTCATTGCTTTACCTTTTTACATTTCAACATTGTCCAGTATTGTCTCCATCCAAAACCAACTTTTATAATCTGATGATTGAAATCAGAATGATTACATTTTTGCCTGTCCTCAATCTCTGATGTGGATCTTACTATCTTTCATGCCTTCTCTTCAACTCTTTTTTTTTTTTGCTTTCGTTACCTCCTGTCCGTTGATTCCATGTCTCCTGTGCTGCATATTATTCTTAAAAAAAACAAAGTCTAACTCCATGACATCTTCTCTTGCTTCTCCTTTTTCTTCTTCAACTTCCTGTACTTGCTCTATCTCTTTCTTTTAGGCACCCTCTCTTAGTGCGATACATATCTGCCTCCCCCCTCGGCAGGTTGCCATGGTCGCCATACCTACTCTCTCTCTCCTATTGGTCCTGGCAGAGTGGGCAGGTCAGGTGGACGCCTCCCCACACCTCCTGCTTCGGCCCAGCCCGCGGGAGCGTGATGCAGGTGCCATGATGAACTTCAACATTGCCGTGATCCATGCTGGTGCTACTGTGCAGGCAGAAGCTGCGGTGGCGGGGTCTGGGGGAAGGGTGCTTTACCCCGGCTTTGGCCGCGTGTATGGCTCCCTGGGGGAAAGCGTGGTCACCCAGTGGGGCTCTGCTAACGTCATCTGGCTACAGGTTGGACACTTCCTGCTTAACCTCCTGCTCTTTTAGTCTTACTTAAAAAAAAATAAAAAATCCAATGCTAATCATTATTGCTACTCATTCCCATTATTTGAGTTGGATGGGCAGCACTGGTGACTTTTTAGTTTTAGCAAGTCATGTCATGTAATTAGATATTTTCTCCAGAATAACACAAAGTTAAAACAAACTACCTGAGTTGGACAACTCTATTAGTGGCTTTCTTTTCTCATCTTTCAACCTTTCACAGGTGAATGACAGTAGTCCTAAGACTGTTCTGTCCCAGCTGTGTGAGCTTCTGGCAGCGCGGCCTCTGCAGGGTCTGGTTTATGAAGAGGAACGGCCCCCTCGCACGGCCTGGGGTCCTTTGGCCCCCATGCTGGAGTTTGTCTCTGCACAAACAGGACTGCCCATTGTGGCTGTAGGAGGGGGAGTGGGGCTGGGAAGGATGCCACAGGTAGGAGTTGGGGGATTGGGGTTTGGGCGGGAGTGTGAAGAATGAGTGTATTTATTTTTTTGTTTGTGTGTGTGTGTGTGTTACAAAAGGAGTGCAGATGTCACAAATGTATGATTGTGTAGGTCAAAATGTGAGGCATGGCAAGGGAAACAATGCTAATAAGCTGTGTGATGTAAATAAATCACCATGGAACGATCAGACTATGAGAAAAGTAAGAGGGGGAGAGCTGCTTAATTTCCTATAACTCGGGAGGAGCATTTACTTATTACTGATTATATAGTTTTACCATAAACATTTTGTTGTTAGACTCGGACTTCAATTCAATTCAGAAAACTTTATTTGTCCCCGGGGGATCAATTCAAACACAGAGCAGCAAATAAACGACAGTGCAGCTATACCAAAAGTTTAACCAAAGATAAAGTGTTATCAAAGAATAAAGTGTCATTACCAGTGGCCCACTGTAGTGCACTGCTCCTCTTTAAATCCCAGAAGGAATAACAAGTGGTGATTATGTACTGGAGGGTTAGTTGCGCCTAAACTGTATGAACATATAGAAAACATCAAGACAGAGCTCTGTAGTATGAACAAGATTTTTTTTTAGGGCTCTGCGTTCTGTGAAAAAATACTTAACAGTAATAATTGGCTCTGTGGAGAGATCCGTCTGATGTGTGTTGACAGCTTCTTAATAAACCCGTTGTGAATCTGCACTAAATGCTGATGCTCTTCCCTCATAGATCTTTTCCAATCTCGGTAGCTTGTTGTAAGCCATCGTGGCGCCTTTCATTCTAGCTCAACAAACGCCATCAGCTTGCAGGTCCCCATCTCCTTTTATAGTACAAAAGTTCCTTGAAGAATAATGTATATCCATTCACCAGGTTCATCATCAGCACGTTAATCTTCTTTGCTCTGGTATGATCACAACACAATTGCTAACAGGGCTCGTGAAGATGTGAAGCAAGACTGTCTGTTGTCTGTCTCTGCTGTTTCTCCTTGAGCTTTAAGCTCATGTGGTTGAGCATCAAACAAATATTTCTATGACAAGCGTGTTACTGTCATCTTTTTGTCAAAGTCCTTCCAGACATCACTTTTCCTGTTCACGGCTGACATGGTGCATGTGTAACAGACTGTTCTGTTTGTCATATGCCTTTTGAGTAATGTGTCCCTTGAGAGTTGCCTTAGCTGCATTACGGCATTTGCTGCTGCTGTAAGCCGGCTTGCCTTGCAAATACCTCCAAAGACGTGGCCAGAGAAGTTATACCTCTGGGTACCGTTTACTTATTATTCTTTTCTTACTGAGTATATAAAGAAAGTTCGGTTACACATACGACGCTAAATGAGTGACGATGCTTGTGCAGTGTGCACGTGTTCCAATTTGACTTGAATCCTGACAGCCAGGAAAACATTTTCATAACAACTTACAATGTCACAATGCCATGAATCCTCTCTGCGAAGAAAAGGTTTGGGGAACTGCTGGTTGGATGGAGGGAGAGTTGAAGGTCAGGGTCGCCGATATGCAGAAACTCTGCAGTGTTTGATCTGTAAATGGCACCAACTGGGGCTGTCGCTCTTCTCTGATGTTCCTTGGAGGGAGACAATGAGCAGGCATGAATGTTTGTATGAGTGAATAAGGATGTGGGTGTGTGTGTGCTCTGCTTGTGTGAAAGTGTGTATGTACCAGAGAAACAAGTTGCACATGCTTTTCACCACCATACGGGGGAAAAAAAGAAACAAAAAGCATGACATGTTGTGCTTACAAATAACTGTTTTCACCATTTACTCTTGAGGAATTAAATTGTAGCACTTTGATGAACTTCCTTTGAAGATGTACCCCCGCCATCCTCATCCCCTCCCATTCCCTGAACAGACTTTTTAGAAACACTCCCTCCTGGACGTCATAAGAGAATTTGAGCAACCATCCTAGTTGTTTCAGCCCTGCAGCTGCACAAGTGCAGCTTTTCCATAAAAAAAAAAAAAACTTCAATCCCCATGATGTCTCTTTGTTGTGCATAAAATGCAGCAGACTTAGTGAACATGTAGTTTGTTACTAACTGGGCTGTAGCTGCATTAAAGACACAGAACAATAACAGAGGATGAATTGTGTTTTATTGTGAGATTTAACACCAAATCTGCTGCTCTCTTCCCCTAATCAGGAATCAGGTTCCATCTTTCTCCAGTTCAGCTCCTCTACTGCCCTCCAATTAGAGGTCATCTTTGAGGTGCTGGAGGAGTATGACTGGACAGCCTTTTCCGTGGTGTGTACACGTCACCATGGCTACCAGGACTTTCTGTCTGTGGTGGAGGGCCTGACGGACGGCTCGTTCATCGGCTGGGAGAAGAAGAGTGTGGTGATCCTGAACGTGACTGATGACCCTGGGGGGGCACGCACACGCAGGCTGCTGAAGGAGAACGAGGCGCAGGTGAGAAAGGGGGGAGGGAGGGGGGAGAGGGGGGAGGAAAGGGGAGGAAGTGCTGCAAGTATAATCGGGGGCCCCCTTGACAAACAGGTGGCTTCCCAGCTTTTTCCTTCCTTCTTCGTCTCTCCCTCTGTCCCTCCGGATCTCTCTCCCCTCTCTCCTCTATCCCTCTGTTCTTCTCTTCCCCTCCCATCTGCCAAGTCATAAAGAGTTCAACGGTACAACAAAAACCACTAGTCAGCCTGATGTGCTAGCTGGTTGATGTGCAACATTGCACAAGAGTTATTTGAAACTGACAGTTTTCTCTTTATTAAACATCTGCAAGTAAGAGGAAATAGAAAACACCCCGTGCTTCCAGGTTGATTTTACAGCTGCACCTCCGTACAAAACTTAGCCAAGTCACATACAAGACAAAGACAACAGAGCCGAGAAACAACCAAAGCAAGAAACATTCTTATTGATAACGATATGATCTAAAAACATCCTCTAACACTTAAGGTATGATAAACCAAACTTAGGCACACGCTTGAACCAATGAGCACATTTCATTTCACTTCAAACCGAAGTGTAGAAGGCCAAATTAATGTTGGTGTTGAATACTCTCAACAAGCCTTAGATCGCTCTCCATCGAGTGAACCCCCAATGAAGGTTGAATTTTGCTTCACGTTTTATTTACCATGTTTTCACTTTGTGAAATATTCATGGCTGAATCATTTCATCAAATGGCAATACTTGAAACATTTTGTTCAATTTCGGACCATGTTGTAAACTCTGAGCTCTCCACCAGCCTTTAAAAAAAAATGTGTGTTTGGAAGTATTCTGCCGTTTTACAATGTTTACTGGGAATGATAAGTCTCTCTTCAGGATGAAGACTTTACATTTCCAACAGAATTTAATCTTGTGTACTGCATGCTGCAGATCTCAAATACATGCAATGTAGAATGACATAAAAAAATGTCAAAGCTAGAAAAGTCCCACTGCTAAAGGCAAGCTTTTCAAAATGTGTATGGTGCATAAAGCAAGGCTGCTTAGTTCTTTTGGTAATTTCAGAGACTGAACTATGTTAGGAGCAAGGCTCACCTGTAGATGTCCAAATGTTCCACCAAAAAAAAAAGTCCCCCAGACACTTGACAATGTGAGTTACATACGAATAAAAAGCGGTGGTGTGTTTTTCCTTTAGTTTGAGGTCCAATGTTTACCTGAAGATATTTAACCAGCAGATCTAAAAGTGTAGAGACGTGAAATCTGGCAACACAAGGCTAGAAATGTGACGTCTTTTATCATTTCTATTCTTCCACTTTTCTCTGAGCCTAATTTGTCAACCGTCTTTGGAGATATCTATCGATTGATGTTGTTAGATGATAACAGTATCAATCCATCTTTGATTTTGTGATGATTAAAAAAAAACCCAAATCCAAATTAACATTGATTCATTACTGAACAGGATGACTTGTGGTTTTGACTTGTACCTCAGGTGTGTTTCATCCCTACATACTGTATGCCTGGTCCCTGTCCTGCTCCTCTATCTTGCTCAGTCTTTTCTTATTTTCTTAACTTCTGTTAAATATTCATTCTTACTTCTTTTGCTTCTTTTCTCTCTTTTTTTTTTTTTACCCTTTACTCACCTTGACACTTCCTTTATCTTGTCTTTTAATCCGGTCACCCTCCTTGTAACCTCCTCTTTGACCCCCTGCTAAATTTTAACCCATCTCTGTGTCCTTACTGGCTCCAACATCCCCCACCCCAAACCTCCCCTTCCTGCATTTCTTTGCCTGGAGACAAGCTCACTCTCCTCTGCTGCTTTCCTGTTAACCTCCATCTCTGTTTGGCTCTCTGTCATTCCTTCACTTCATTTGTCCATCCCTCTTGCTACATGTCTATCTGACCACAAACTTAGCTCTGTGATGGTTAAGTTTAGTTTGGGTCTCAATGTCATCGCTCATGTCCCAGCATGGCCACTGCAGCTCTGTGTGTGTCCGTGACTCTGTGTATTGGTATTTGTAAGTGTGCGCATGTGTATTCGATTCCTTAGACACTACTCCGCTTGTGTCATTGTTAATATAACATACTGCCTGCAGCAGGCTGCCGATTCGCAGTGCTTGCTTTCTAACCTTCTTGCCTCTCACAACAACACCCTTCTATAACATTTCTGTGCTAATAAAGGGCTAATAAATGCTTTTGATTGCTTAGCGATGCAGTGTTTGTTTGCACTACATGCTCTCTCTCTCTTTCTCTCCGCGACATACGGTAATGGCCTCTGCATTATAGACGTCCTTACGCAGGTCTCTGGGTCAATTTCTGCTCAAATCTCTCACTGCCTATCTTTCAATCCATTCCTTTTCCAGCTTCTGCTGTGTCAGTATGTCTTCTTCTGCGCTCTGTCGCTCTGTAGTATATTCCTCTCTCTCCATTTCCTTCTTTAGATATTTGGTGTTGTTTATAACTCAGTTTCTCTATTTCCCTCCCTAATTCAGTCTCCCTCTCTGTCGCCCTCGTCCTCCTTCCTTCCATCATTTCTCCTCCTCCTTCCTCTGTCACTGGCTAATTCACTGGAGGTTTATTGGCATACAGACGGGATTGTTTTGCCAAGCCATTACAGTTCAAAATTCAATGAAGGCACAATCCTCAAAATGTGCTTTCAGTCTGTCTCACTGACTCCCCCCCTGTTCCTCTTCCTTGTTTTCCTTCAATTCCCTTTTGTCTATCTCTTCACAACGTCATTTTTCACGTGTTTCATATTTCTTAACTCTCTCACCCTCATGCTTCTTGGGTATTTGTCAGCATTTGACCCCCCCCCGCCCCCCCCCCCCCACTCCCCCCCCCTCCCCCCACCCCACTGGTCTTTCTGCTCAGCTCAGCTCCATATTCTTCTTGTCAATCTCTTCCCACTCTCCATTTCCCCTCTAACCCCTTAAAGCCCTTTGGTCAATTTCTCCTCTCCTCTCTCTCTCTCCTCACCCCTCTTTACCTCCGGACTTGCAACAGAAAGCTCCTGCACTGTCACTGCTCTACCTTTCTTGGTTGTATTTCTCTCATTAATGTTTTCTTCTCTCTCTCTCTCTCGCTCTCTCACTCTCGCTCGCTCCCTCCAGCCTTACTCAATCAACCCACCCCTCCTACTTAAAAATTTCTCTTATCTTCACAGGCTTCATTTCACCAAAATGTGTCATCATTTGCTTTTCTCTACCATTCCCGTCTCTTCTTTTATACTGTCACTTCTGCTTTCCACCTCTGATGACTTCTATACATCTGCTCATTTAAACTCCTTCCTGCTCTCTTCTCGAGGTCTTTTCTCCATCCTGATTTAATAACATAACCTCTTCCCTCCTGTTTTCCCTCAGGTGTGTTTGGTCTTTAACCCCCCTCGCACCCCGGCCTCCCTCTCTATATTTGCGCTCTGTCATTCGCAGTTGTTGCCTTTTCCCTTCTCCCTTTACTCCAGTTTTCATCACTGTTACTTGTCCCAAGCTCATTAAGCAGTGAACCCTATTGTCCTAAAAACAACCTGGTTAGCACACATCAGATTCAGCCATGCAGTCTCCCTTCTCTCTGGTGCTCTTCTCTCTGAATCATTGCCCGACTCCCATAAACCTTATCACATCAGCTTACAGCTATCTCTCCTCTTACCTCCTTGTTTCCTCACGATCTGGCCTTTTCCATCCAACCTCTTCCCTCCCTGTTCAGGTACACCTCTGCTCCAGCTCTATCTGTCTCCCCTTACTTCTCCCACCCTCTGTCTCTCTCCTCCACGTCTCCCCTGTCCCCTCCTTATCTCACTAGCGTGTATGTGTGTGTGTGTCTCCCCTCATCCCCGTTCCCTCCCTGCCTTCCTGATGTACCTCCAGGTACGTTTGCTGTACTGCTCCCAGGAGGAGGCTGAGCTGGTTTTCCGTGCCGCCTGGGCTGCAGGTCAGGCTGGAGCCTCACACATGTGGTTTGCCGTGGGGCCGGCTCTCTCAGGTTTGGGCATGGAGGGCCTGCCTCGGGCTCTTTTTGCCGTGCGGCCCCAGGGGTGGAGGGACGAACCTCGCCGGAGGATTGCTCGGGGTGTGTCTGTGCTGACTCACGGGGCAGTGGCGATGCGAAAGGATTATGGAACCATGGGAGGGCCCAACTTTGTCACCAACTGCATGACAGACGTCAATCAGACCCAGAGACTTCGAGGCAGGATGAGGTGAGCAGGAGATGGGAAGAAAAAGGAAAGCTGGGAAAATGTGAGGAGGACAGAAGTGGAAATTTAAGGTTGCAGGGTTAGTACAAGGAAGTTGTCAGGATCCAGACAGGTCTTGTGCAAAGGGAAGAAAAGGAGGAAAAAAAGAGTCAGAATAAGGTGTATTCTATTAAATGAGTTGGTTCTGAGCCAGACTGAGCTGCAAGGTATATGGGTGGAGTTGGTTGATTCAGTGTAAGGGAGCAGGCGCACAGGGGATATCTGAATTTGGAGGTGGCTATCATCCATGCAAAATAGATGTTGTTCGTGCATGTAGTTGTGAGTTGGCGAAATTATCCCAGCATCTGTAGCAAGTGGACCATGTCTCATGTATATTAATGAGGCCGCTTTAATATATTCCTCATAGGCTGTGCAAACAGACAGCAGCACACTAACAGATAGCACAATGGCTCTGGTTATCATCTTAGTTCTTTTTTTTTTTTTTTTTTTTAGATTAAGAGGCTGCTGCAAGATAAGTCAGTGTTAGCCACACTTGTAGTTTTAGCAAATGGAGCACAGCAACAGTGGACCAGTTTAAAAGAAAAATGATAAATGGATAGTTCCTTCGTTGCTGATAAACTATCTGAAAGAACAGAGGCGGAGGTTTTCATTTACATTTTCTTTTTGCACTGCTACCTGCTGTTCACTATATGTAACTACAAGCTGCTGTTCCAATGAGGATTTCTGTCATGTAAAATACAACAACTTGTAAGTTTTGAATAGCAACTTGACATGAGGAAAACAATTAGAGGGTTTCTCCTGTTTGATTTCAGACAAACTATAGAGATTGCAGCCCATTCGAAGAGTGACAGTTGTTGGACTTCAAAGAGCCTCATGTTTCTGTGTGTCTGATCATTTGTCTGTATATATGGCTAATAGACAAGCCCTCATAGAGGTGTTGTGACTTTGTTACGAGAGGAAAAGAGCAGGACAGGCTTACTGTAAAAAACAACAATGATATGATTTTTATTTCTCCTCATCTCTTCAAACAAAACACAACTTATTGACTGCTGTAGTGTCTTACACTTACTGTCTGCCCTCTCTTTGGGTCTTCATCCTATGCCATGCAGGTATTTCAGCAACATCACACTTGGTGGTCGAGACTACTCCTTCAATGTTGACGGTTATCTTTCCAACCCCTTCCTGGATGTAATTTCTTGGACACCTGGACGTGGATGGGAAGATGTAAGGACATATCTTTGGTTCTTTTTTCCTTAGCCTGCACCCTGCGTCTGCTCTCTGAGAATAGTTATCATTTAACATATTTTATTTGTGTCTTCAAATGTGTTCATGGAAAACTGTAACACTGTTCTCTGTGAACAAAAGCAAAGACAGGGCGCCCAAAGCAATTCAACCGAGAGCAGGTTTTATGCTGATGAGAGCAACATTCTTATTGGGTCTTAACCTCTCCATGTGAGCTTGAGGAGCATATCTGTGCTGCTTTGGAATCTGAATAAGAATATAAACCTGACAGTGAGGAGAGTAAGATCCCATGGCTTCATTTTCATGTAAAGTTCACTGTGGCTCTTGGTGCCTGAGGCAGCGAAAAAATGCTGGCTGTTGACCGTGCTTTGTCTGCTTCCCCTGTGCTGATCAGCTTCTGCTGTCTCTTGAAACCTCACCCACACAATACTGTATATAATAATACACACACACACACACACACACACGCACACATCAGTATTTATAATGCTCTTACAAATGAAGATGTACTTGAATATCTCTGTGTGTTCGGGGTATGTTGGTCTGGATAAGCAAGCCATGTAAAGGCTTTACCACGTGTATTGGCATATATTGTGATGGAGCAGTGTTTAAAAATGAATTCAGTGCAAGAAATCAGTGCAAGATGATAGATTATAAATGGGTTACGGTTAGCAAATATGAGGCTTTGCAGTCTGAGTTATACAAATCAAGAGGTTATTGTGTAAAATAAGAACAGTCCTTTAAGTTTCAATTTCCCATTCACTGACTGCATTAGCTGCAGCAGAGGGATGAAAGTGTAAGTTGTACATAACATAAGGATTGATTCAGTCCCCCATCATTGACATTATTGAAGTGGCGCAATGCATAGCCAGTATACAGAGGAAGACTTTTTTTCCCCGACTGAATATGCACATATTGGTAAATGATAATTGTATTTATCGAAATCTTTAAATAATCCATCCTTGAATCGACAAAGAAAGTAGTTAATATCTGCAGCCCAACAGTCTTGTACACTTAAGCGCTAATAGTTCATTATCAGTCTTTCTGCAGACACAATGCTCTGGATGTGCTTGGTTTATCTGTCCTTGCTGATTTGCTGCCTGTTTTTTTAAGGACTTTAACTGTAAAATGAAATGCAGATTTAAACAGTTCTGCAGATTCCTGGGTGTCATTACCATCTGGTTGTAGACCATTGTTTTGCGTGTTCAGTGTCTTGTCTACATAACCAAATTCACAGTCGAGCAAGCACCAGTACCCCTGGCATGTCATGCATATTCTATAAAGCTGTGGCTTGTTCACAAATCGTGAATATGACTCCTTTTCACCTGTTGGAGATGTTTCCCCTTTAATACATGGGGATTTTAGCTTGTCAGGTTAGGAGGAGAGAGCAATGCTCATTTTCTCAACCACACTGTAGCACCTCCACACTACATGCATAGAGACCCACAGCATCCTCACAACATATATTTCGCGACAGCACATAATCACAAACATCGCACAGTTATAAATACGGATGCACCCCCACATAAGATCACAGACAACATACGCATAAATACACACACTGGTGGTTCTCAGCCTCCTGCTGGTTTTAACAGCCCACCAGAGTCCAGTCTCAGCGTGTCGTAACATGCTGACTCCTGCCATATCCCTCAAATCCCTTTCAATTAGAGGCTCCTGTGCTGGTCCTTCGACTTTGTACAAACCCAGGGTACAAAACCCGCCCACATACACACACATTCAAACACTCAGAACCCACTCACTGACATCCACATGTGTGCACACAAATTAGGACACTTAGTTTATGCCTATACAAATATGGCTACATCCTTCTTGCATAAAACCTATTGCATATACACGCACACCCACAATCAGGATAAGCGCATGTATCTGCCTATTATGCACATCCACGCTGTCGGCTCTCCCTGAATATTTAATGTTCTCTTTACAATGACTGCACCATTACCTTGAGCCCGGGAGCACCCAGCTTAGCTTACTGAAACACTGCAGACTAGTGTGGAAGGTTGTCCAGAATTAGCATGGCTTGTTTCAGCTACAGATGCACAACACAGAGGTATGTTCCAGGATATAAACTAGAAATGAATGATCATTTATTAATTTTGCCTACAGCTTCCACAGGCTCACACAATTTAGTTTAAAGTTATTATTACTAAAACTTTTACTCTGAAGCAGAACGCTTTCTCTCAGTAATTGTAAAAGTCTGAAGATGTGATTTGGCTCTTCTTTTTCTGACATTTATGTGTGCGGGGGTGGGGGTGGGGGGGGATTTCTAGTTATTTGTCTGATAGTAAGTAATGTTTTCTTATGTAAGCACTATCTGTTTCCTGTCTGTGTTCCCTGAGTGTAGAGGGATTGGATGTGCAAAGCTACGGTCGAAGTGCAGACAAAATTCTGTCATTGTTGATACCTCACTCTCCTCTCTCTGCCAGCACATGCACTACACAGACAGGCAGAAGCTGCCAACTTTCCTTTACCAGACTGACCTGCTTGGGCTCCACTTGCAATCAGGAGTTTTGTTTTGTAACTGTTCACCTTTAAATCATATTTTATATGTTTTTCTACGAGTTTAAAGATTCTATGAACTCTTCCCTTTGCTTCAGCTACACTTGTTATCATGCTTAGACAAGACTCCGTCAGGTGATCAAGCCAAAGTGTGTCAAGAGTTGCTGTTTGAAGCAGGTTGGCAAAAATAAAATGAAATAAAATCCCAAACTCTGCACTGAATCGTCACTGTTGTGGTTTGACTTTGAGTTGTTTTCACCCAGCACATGCAGAGTGCATAAATACAATGCAAAAAGAGAGTGACAACAATGATACGGCTTCAGGAATGCCTGACAGACATTTTCAGGTCAGTAGTGGACACAGAGCAATGTTGTCTCAGGGCATCGTTCCAAAACAGATTTAATAAATCATACAGAAAGGACAATGAACACCATGGGTATAATCCCACTGTGTATGTGCCTTTTCAATCATTAAACACAAAAAGGATCATCTTAAAACAGACGATATTAAATCAAACCAACTCTCTGGGTCAATTCTATTTCGAGGCCCAGAGACCTTACAGAACTTACTTTCTTACCAGAGCTTTACAGTTAACACCTGTTGTTGGTGCAAGCAGGAATCTGTGAGCTGAGCGACTGTATCTCCTCCTATTCAAAGTGACTTCTACTACTCATTGTATGGAAACTTATTATTTTGTTAAATGTGTGATTTGACATTATGTTAAATGACTAGTACAAACATGTCTGCATAACTGCTCTAACTCCATCAAACAATGAAGCCTTTGAACATGCAAATCCACGTCAGATCATTGCTTCCAGCCTACACCAATGAATATTCAGGACCGGGAGTGGAAACAATTAACTGTATAATACATAGACTGTAGATAATGATTTATTGTGTAACCATAGCCATACGGTATATCAAAATATTTTTACAGGCTATTTTGCTTTTATTGAGTCTGTCGGGTTGATTTTCAATCATCTCAGACTCCTCCAGACCGCATCATTTGGGATAATAAAATGTGTGTTGCATTGAGGGTTTTCAGGCAACCACCTTCTCTTCCCATTTAGGTTGTTCTTTGTAAAACTGAGGTGAAAAATGTCGACACTTTGGCTGCTTCCAGCACTGCATGACTAACACCTGTATAGTGCCTTATATGCAAAACACATTGATTCTAGCCATTCCTTTGCCTTTATTCTCCATGATGATCGATGTGATTGATTTCGGGAAAATGTCTTTGCTTTGTAGGCCTACTCTAATGAATACGTAAAAGCGAGGTAATCAACTAGTTTGGGTATTTATTTTTTAAACTCACTATCAATAGCTAAAAAGAGAGCTATAAGCAGCTTATAGTCTCAGTCCACCTTGCAAAAATGAACTATTAAACGTATACAGCACATTCAAGCATGAAACAATTCAAGCACTGTGTTAAGGCAATTTCCATTGTGGAACTGATTGTCTCAAATCACTGTAGCAAAATAAATATCTGTTCCATTGCAAAGTTAAAGACAAGCAGAAAGTGTAACATGCAGCTTTTTTTCAGTGTTATGAAATATTGCTAATTGCGTACTATTACTTTCTAATATTTCTTTTGTTTGTTCCCCCAGGTAGGCTGGTGGGAGAACGGTGTGCTGAGACTTCGGTACCCAGCTTGGTCCCGCTATGGGCCATTCCTTAAACCACCCGATGATGCCCAGCACCTGCGAGTTGTCACCTTGGAGGAAAGGCCATTTGTCATTGTAGAGCTGGCGGATCCTGCATCTGGGACCTGCATCCGAGACTCAGTGCCCTGTCGCAGACCCCTTAATGCCAGGTTAGTTTTATTTTGGATTTAAGTAAAACCCATACATTAGAACATATTATAACCTAATTTGAAATGATAATGGTTCATACAGAAATTTGTCAGGTGATAATCAAGAAGATTTAAATTTATAAAGTCTAATGGAAAATGAAAAACAAGAGCAGATCTCTCTCTGGCCTGTATGAAGTTCATGAGCTCTCGTGGTGCCATCCAATTGAGGAGACATCAATCACCTATCAAAACTGTGGTCTTTTCACTGCCCTACCGTAATCAATAAGGGACTGCTCTCCAGAGGATCAGCGGAATGACTCAGGGGTCTGGAATCAGATACGGCCACAGTAGAGCTTTATGGTTCATCAGCTTCTGAACGGATGACAGCAACTATCCAACATTGGTCGATCAGACCTGTCACCAAGGGCTTGGCTACAATATTCTCTGAAATGACCATTTTCTCCTTTCTTGCTAGCTTTCATTTCTTTTCTCTTTAGATCCATTCAATATTAAGAAGGCACACTTAAACTCCTACCAGTGTGCAATTTTTTAGAATGATTTGTTCAGCAATTTCTTTTTTTTTTTTGATTCTTTGTGATTTATCCGCAGTGCCATTCATGAGGGCGTCGCTCCCATGAAGCAGTGCTGCAAGGGCTTCTGCATTGACATCCTGAAAAGATTGGCCAAGATTGTTGGTTTCACCTATGACCTTTACTTAGTGACCAATGGAAAACATGGCAAGAAAATTGACGGGGTTTGGAACGGCATGATTGGAGAGGTAAGTCATTGTAAAAGTCTGTGTGTGGGGTGTTGTTGACTGTGGTTCCGCCTGTCTTCATTTGTGAGCAATGTGTACTCGATATTGGTTCTGTGTCCCTTGTCTATGTGTCAAATGTGTATTTGTGTGTGATTTTATTTTGTGCCTCTTCATACTTGTGTTGCATTTTCAGTAAACAAGCTGCAATGTAGCATTCCACAGTCTGTGCTCCAGTGTCCTGGGTGACCAGTTAAACGCTATGTGTCACATCAATCGCTGGGAGAGTTATGGCCACTTAGGCACTGTCAGCAATCGGGCAGCTGTCATTTATTACCCCTATACTGAAACAAATGCATACATACACAGATCTGCAGATAAAAGTGAGTAAACAATTTGGAGTTACACAAATTAAAGGGACAAATTATCTCTCTTATTTGCCTATTTGTGTTGAATACAACATGTTCTTTCTGCCAGCACTTTTACACAATATGTTTATCTTAGTCACATGCTTATTCAAATAAAATGACACACTTAAACACATTGTCAGACACCCCCTGCCTAGTTGTGATTAGTCCTTGATATTCTTTTAGCATCACTGACTGCAGTTCATGATCCCATAGCAAGAGAGACACAGAAATGTTGGCACAAAAAAACAGGCACACAAACGATAAGCACGCACACATGCTCAGAGACACACTGAGATCGATACCGGGGCTGCTGTGTCACTGAAGCACCCTGCCGTTTCTGACTTTGTCCCAGAGGAAACTTGCCAAATGCCAGTTGTCACAGGTTCCAAAACAGATCCACAGAGCTCTTCTGCTTATTCATTCATAACTTGAGCCCGGGCCAGTCGTGTCTGTTGAAACTGTTTTCACATGCAAGAGGCCAAGTGAATTTTGTTTTCTCAAACTAATGTCTGCCTTTGATCAGATGTTCCAAGCCTACCATTCTTTGATCAGGTAATCCAGGGACTTGGCAGAGTTGAGGGGAGGAGGTGTGCCTTGCTTCCCGCTTCACTTCATTTTTCTGCTGATTTGCTCTGAAGAGCGGATGTGCCATGTCTAATGTAGATTAACATTTCACTTGTACAATCAGCAGACACAGCGGTTTTCAGGTTTTCTAGATTGTGGCAAGGAGGAGATGTGCCTTAGCTCATTTTGTATGCTAAAGAGATGCACAAGAGACAAGTGTTCAGTATTTGTACCAGATTGAATCCTTGGCCTTTCTCACATTTCCACATGTGCAAGCCTACTAAGGGTCAGGGGACAGAAATGTCACTCTCTCACTGTGAAAATAATTTATTCAGGCTGTAAAACAATGCCTCTCTTCATTTAAAATACTACAGGAATCTCCCATAATGATATTCCTACTTATTCTTTTCCCCTTTAGGTGGTATACAAGCGAGCGGACATGGCCATTGGCTCACTGACTATCAATGAGGAGAGATCAGAGGTCGTGGATTTCTCTGTCCCTTTTGTGGAGACGGGGATCAGTGTAATGGTCTCCCGTAGCAACGGAACTGTCTCACCATCCGCTTTCTTAGGTAAGAGGCTCTGTTTATGCGAGGGCTGCTCGCTGATGTACAGAATCTAATCTAATTGTAAAGTGTTGAGTTTGCATAAAACGCCCCAGTCTTCGGCTGCTGGTCCTTACATCTAGATTAGCTGTTACTTTTTCTAAGCTGCTAGTGTCTTCCCAACTCATAGTTTTACTCTGTCAGCAGACTCAAGCTCCAGGGAGGGATCACTGTTATTGGCTTATAAAGTGCATTGAGATGACTGTAAAAAAGTTTATGGACTTCTTGAGAATGTGTGTTTTTGTGGTCTCTTTTTCCACTGCGTACAAGGCTCATCTCTGTTTATATAGAACATTATAAGACAGGAAAGGTCTATTTGTATTGATAATGCTAATACAGCCATCAATTATTATTTAATAATGCAATTTCAATCTATTTCAAAGTTCCTTATGCTATGTGTGCCATTTAAATCTCCTTTTTTGTCTCTATGCAGAGCCCTACAGTCCAGCCGTGTGGGTGATGATGTTTGTCATGTGCCTGACCGTGGTTGCTGTGACGGTCTTCATTTTTGAGTTCTTCAGCCCTGTGGGCTACAATCGCAGTCTCCAGAATGGCAAGAGTGAGTGATGGGTCTAAGCTGTCTTTCTTTCTCAGCCTGATCGATGGCTGCACGTGCAGTCCATCACTGTTGCCGCACAGGTCAAATGGAGCAACTTTGAACTCACTCCTGGAACGACATTTAAGAATACCAAAAGGAGTTTTTTATGTATTGAGTATAATTTATTTTCTTGTTATTTTCAGTTACATCAAATGTGCTAGAAGACATTTTTATTTCTGGACATTTTGAATGTGCCCTCCTGAATCTTTAACTATGGGTTCAGCAAAGAGGAAATTATACCTCCAGTGTGTTGAACTGCATCCAAATATCCTCGATATTGAAGCAGCCATTTATTATTCAACAGCATAGTTTGTACCCCTGTGATATTCAGTATGCCTGATACCTTGGTCCAATACCCTGTCTGACTCGCCTCTTTTACTGCATGATTGCTGCGCTCTACATAATTTTACCTCTCTGTCATCCTCCCATATATCCTTCTCATTCACTCTCATCTCTCGCCTTCCTTTCTCCCTAACTCCTGTCGTATAAAGGTGTTTGAGCCCTCTGAATCTTGATTTGCACCATGTGGTTTAATTATTTGTGAGATCACGTAGCAGCTGAATTGAGAGCTGTCAGCCTCGAAACGTAAAGTCACCGTCTTATGAGCTTTGGTGTCAAAAAGCCTGCTAGGTATATTAATATGTAGCAAACCCATTTTACAGATCACCCAGCGAAGTTTAATTGGAACCTGCTGCTTAATCTGCACTCAGATAATGTTGATATGAAAACTCTTCCTCTTTTTCTCTCTCTTTTCCCTTTGTCATGTTTTGGCTAGAGTCTGGAGGGTCTACTTTTACTATAGGGAAGTCTGTATGGCTTTTGTGGGCCATTGTCTTCAACAACTCAGTGCCAGTGGAGAACCCCAGAGGAACCACCAGCAAGATCATGGTGCTGATCTGGGCCTTCTTTGCTGTCATCTTTCTTGCCTCTTACACTGCTAACCTGGCTGCCTTCATGATCCAGGAGGAGTACATTGACACAGTGTCAGGCCTCTCTGACAAAAAGGTACCTCACTGCTTGAATACTGATTAAGTGGGGAAAGGAGGAGGGGAATTAAAGACTTAGAGTGAGCCAAATCCTGTGCATTTGAATGTTTAAATTGATTCAAGCTCAGGAAATTAGAAATGAAAAAAAATCTCATTTAGCATTGCTCAATTACCACAGTTCTCAAATACTTGAATAAGGGAGTTAAGTCCACAGACTGTACTCTTTTAAAGATTTGTCTGTGCACATAGTGTTTTAAGTTAGTCTGAAATGTGGACAGAAATAGGTCAGACAGCTCGGTGCACAGCCTGGTGTGTTTCATGCCCCTTCTGTCTCCCTCTCTCGCAAACCGTTGCTCCGCTAGTTTCAACATCCCGAGGAGCAGTACCCACCTCTGAAGTTTGGCACAGTGCCCAACGGGAGCACTGAAAAAAACATCCGCTCCAACTATCCAGATATGCACCAGTACATGGGCAAATACAACCAGAGAGGGGTGGAAGATGCAATACTGAACCTCAAGACCGGGTATGTGTGCTATAAAGCAAGTGTGTTTTCATTCCCTGACTTTTACATTTATCTTTGTCTTTCTTCATGTCTTTTTATTTTCCAGTGGATGATTTTCCATTAAGGCAGGCTTGCAAATGTTTGTTTGAGAAATGAAGGAAGTTGTTAAAGTCACTTAAACCTTCCTCTGGCGACATTGAAACTATATTATGCTTTGCATGACATCGTTTTTCTGCTTGCAAGACAATAAATAACATAATCAAAATGCTCATATGACAAATTATGAAGAACAGATTTATCAGTTAAAAAAAACATTTAGCAAGACTCAATTGTCCAAACGGAAATATCATGCAATGAAGAATATTGGATACTTGATCTTGGTTTGTTGTTTTATAAACAGACAGACACAATCTGCTTATAAATTGTGTTAAATCAATGCATTGCTTTCTACCTCAATAAATCAGGACTCTTCAGGTTATGTTTACAAAATGTGTGTGAAAAAATGAGGTTATAAGAGCTTGTCATGATCAGAGTTAACAATTTAGGCAAGAATTTAAAAAAAATTACAATAGACTCTGGAAGCCTATTTTTTTCTCTCTCTCCTTTGAAATGAAAGTATCCATCCACACCCATGAAGTTCAAGTACATGGAGTGCCATTAAATGGCGGAGATTTTTTCTGTGTTGTCTTCTGATGAAATATGATGAAACTAAAAACTCCGACCACAGGCCATTAGACAATCTGGTTTGACTTTGGTTCACAGAACAATCTCACTAAAAAGTCGCTCTATAAATGTGTGGGAGTGATTATATCACACAATCTGCTTCAAGAAGATAAAGTTGTCAGGCTCTCATAGAGCTGTACATGTTTAAGTTTTCTTCTGTTTATGCAAGAGAAGAATTTCTTCCCTACATTAGGTTTGCTTAAAAACTGTCCTTATGTAATCAGAAATACAATCCAGAATGGTGATACCGAAACAAATTAACTGCTTTTTTATTGATGCAGTGAACAAAAAAAATATGCCATGGTATGTTATATATGCAGGGTTAATTTATTATTTGGTTTTGGTGGAGACATATTTCAGTTTTTTTTTTTAGTTTGTGTTCGCGCTCTGTCACTAGCAGGCCGTCACACACAGCGGCATTCTTTTCAACTCTGAATAACATTTCACATCTTCTGTCACACTTTCTGCTTCTCCTGCACTGATTTTCCCCACCTTTACTCTTCGCTCTGCACCTTCACTGCTATCCTCCCCCTGACTCACTGCAAGCAGTTCCCTCTTTAGTTTTGTAGTGGAATCTCTATCACCCGTCATATGTTGGATAATCCCAGTTTACTTCATCCTAAGCTTCTGTCACCATGTATCCCTCCCCTGTGCCTTGACACCACAATTATTACTCAGTGTTAGCATGCAGGAAAATAAGGAATCTTTTGCTTTTCTTCTGCTGTCTTTTTTCTTTTTAGTGCTTATCTCATCCTCTCTGTCAGTCCTCATCTGACCTCTTATCTTACCAGGTCCTCCCCTTTCTTGGTCCATTCTTTCCTCCTCTCAGTGTGCCTCCTCTATGTGTCTGTATTTAAACTTTATAATCCTCATCACTCTCTGGCTCTATCCCATGTCTTTTTCCCCTGAAGTGTGTAAATCTCCCCCCCTCCCTCCCCCCAATCCCTGTCATAGCTCTCCCAGCACAGCATAAATTCCCACCCCCCTACCCACACCACCTTCCTGCTCCCTTACACATTTTTCCCTTATTTTATTCTCCTTGTGTCTTCACTCTTTCTGCAAAGCCTGCTTGACTATTCCACCCTTCCTCCCTTCTCTTGTTATGATTTAACTTTTCATGCCCTTTCTATCATTCTTTGTGCCTGTCAGCCCTATATATCTGCAGCCCAATTCTTTTCCCAGGTACATCACAGAGAACCACCTTCATACCTCCTTCCCTGTCTCTCCATCCCTCTGCTCCCTCTCTCCTATTAAATGATGAATGAACTCTCTCTTGATCCCTTTACAGGAAACTGGATGCTTTTATTTATGATGCTGCAGTATTGAACTATATGGCCAGGAAGGACGAAGGTTGTAAGGTAAGGACTTACTCACTCAGGCACTTGTGCTCACACACTGAGATCAATATGTTTGCATCTCGATCAGCCTTTTTTTTTTTTTTTTTATATCTGCACAATGTCCTTTTTCCAAGGTGATGACCATAGGCTCGGGGAAGGTTTTTGCCACCACAGGCTACGGTATCGCCCTGCACAAAAACTCACGTTGGAAACGTCCTCTTGACCTGGCCCTGCTGCAGCTGGTGGGAGATGGTGAGTACAGGGGGAAGGGAAAATAATTAGGACAGTGGAGGGGCCAAAAGAGGGTTTCGGGTAATATGGCAGGGGAAAAAAGCAAATAGAGTGAGAACGGTTAGGGGTGAATGAAGGACACAGGGTAGATGAGTAAGAGGATCTTGAGCAGTGGATGGGGGATTTAAGGTGAACTGAGGGATGACTGTACGGTGTTTTGATTGTGACAGAGACAATAATGATGTGTAGGAGGGCGCTGATGTCAAGATGAATATCATTTGTTTGTCCCAAGCATTGCAGATATGATTCCCATGATGAATGTGCACATGCCCCTTCCCTGTTTTTATTCTTCAAATCTATCCAACGTTCACTCTCTTTCCTTCTCCTGCTCTGGCTGTTGAAAGAAAAAGAAAAAAAAGGATTCAGTTTTGTGAGTCAATGTTTTAAAAAGGATCATCTCAACTTGTGCTGTGACAGATTTACACCCATTGCAGATTATCTGAGACTGGTTCTGAGAGTGAGGAAGTGTGAAAAAAAAACAACAGAAGAGAAACACCTGAAAATACCCTGAATATAAGATGTGAAAAGGGTGCGCTCAAGAAAAAATGAGATACTCAAACACACATATAAGATAATTGAATCATTTTTGTGAACATTATAAACGTGCTATTTTTTTGTCCTCAAACAAATGTGTTTAGGATTAATCAACGGGGAAATGGTTCTAATCTGTTTTTAGCACTAGTTGTCAGTACACTAATTCTTGATTGTCATTTTACACAGTCCGCCACACAAATATATTGTCTCAACCCGATGCTGCTTGTTTGGCTTTTCCTCCTGTTTTAAATCAGCTTTGCTTATGGCGTGGCGGACAAAGCCCTTTAGCTGCTTCTGGCGTGCAGACACTTTAGCTGCTTACACACTGATAATGCCAATTTGGTGCCAAGATCTCTTAAATAAGGCTGGTGTCTGGAGCTGAATTGTTGGACCTGGGAAAGTGTGTGTATGTGTGTGGGTAATAAAAACAAAAGAGCCCAGACAGCCTTAACATGCTGTGCCTGTTGTTTCATTTAATTCCCGGTGTGTGCCCCTGTCCTTGCTTCTGTTCTGTGTTGCAAAAACCCTAAAACCTCAGCTGTGTATGCAGGATGGATCTAGTTAAAGGGTGGTTTTGAATGTGGAGGGTTGTAGTTGTATGCTGGCATTATTTGAGTGGATTACTTAGGAAGAGGATTAGTTTGTTTGGATGTGGAGGGAGGGAGGGAGGAACGGAGGGAGGGGGCTCAGTATGCCCTCAAAGGCTGCATCTCAAAAAATCGCCCTGCGGCTCAAGGACCCAACATCACACCTTTTAGCTCTGCTCACCGTGTCACGCTGTTACATCACCATTGTAACTGGCAGTGTTGAGTAATATCATATAACAGCCGTATAAGAGGATAGAGGGACACTAGAGGGACACTAGAAATGTCCGGCATTGCTTTGTCAAGCCTGCGTGTGTATTGTTCTTCTTGTTGCAGTCTCTGGTGATTCATAGCACAGCTTTAAAAGGCGATCCATTGATCTCACTACATCCTGTTTTTTGATAAAGGCAGAACTGCTGAGTAGCAAGATTTCCCTTTTCCCTTTCATGAGATCCTATTTTTTTCTGCACAGTATTGGGATTTTGATTCCAAGAATATATTATTCAGTGAGTAGATATTAGAAAAAATGTGAGTAGCTGGGTTTGCAGCTCTTGGCTGGCAGGCTGTTTTTTTTTGTTTTTTTTAGAAATCCTGCAATGAATGCCGAGAGGTTTGTCATGTTGTGATAAAAGGAGAGGATTGTAAGGGTCATGGTTTACTGCTCAACAACAACTGTGGAGCTCAGCGTCTCTGAACATGTCTGGCTTCTTGCCACATCTGGCACACTGGCAAAATCCAGAGCATGAACAAAGTGACTTGCACATTTGCATATGCACAAACGAAGACGCACAAATACAGTTTCGTTTATTGAAATATGTCTTTGTTGGGTACGCCAGCTCTGTGTTTGCAGTGTGCCAGCTCTACCTGACCTGACCTGCCAGGAACGACAGAGGTGGAGTGTGGATTTGACACACCTGTCAGATTTGGCAGACTTGAGCTGGCTGTGACTGAGAGGTAGAGACAACTGCCATCACACAGGTCTACGAGAGGGAATAAAACAGGGGCCATGAGAAAGAGTCAGGTGGTGAAAGAGGGAGCACAGGATGAATCACTGGAAGTCAAATGGCAGGGAAGCCAGGAGATAAGACTTACAGCTTAGAGGAGGGATTCAACTGGGGCTTGTGAAGTGGAGATCAGACATGAAACTACCTATTTATGTTTACCTCTCAAGAAGACACTGGCTGTTTCACATTAGGCTTCTGTTTAGATTTACAGCTGCTGTTGAATGTCAAATATGCAAACAATCTTCATTGGGGCAATAATCTGGATTTAATGAAAAAGACCTATGTCTTTGAGTGTATGACTCAAACTGGTACCAAGAGTTGATAAAGGAGTCTGCCAGTGGGCTGCAGCAGTGTGTTTATCTGTTGCTTTAGCTGTAGGCCACAGCTGATTGGCTAATGATGTTCTACAGTAGACACATTAGCGGGATCACACAGATGACTGAGTCAGCCTCATCTAAGCTATGCAAGCACGGCTATTGATGGCACAAATTAAAAGCCAGACCTTGAGTTTGCAGAGCAGTTTAGTGATGCGAGTGACTGCGTGACTCCTCAGTTTTTAAACCATGCTGTAGCCACTGGAGCCGGCAGTGTGCAGGTTATTATAGCAGTGTTGCTCATCCCGCTGTTGCTGCTAGAGTAACATAAAGCTTTTGTTATTCCATTTTGAATCGTACGCTGCATCTTCTGGCTGTCTATCACTATGGTTACACCAGCGAACCTCACAGCCAACCACAGGTTTAGCAGGGCAGCTTATATTCATTAGGCCGGTGAGATTCTTCGAGTAGTTTGGGCAGAGACAGAGTAGTTTGAGAAGCGGTCTTGCCTGGTTGATGGTATAGGTTAACAGATGGGAATCTTGGATCCCTGAGAGCTTACCACCTTGATGGGGATTCTGACTAACTCTGCAGCACAATTAAATGATTAGGATCTTCTGCCTCTGCTCTTTTTTCATCCTATCACTTCTCTCTCTTCACATTTTCTCTCCTTTCATTCTCTTCAAGATGAAGAGTGTTTCCACTGTTTGTCATAATGACACAATCTCAGCCTGTTGCCCCCCATCTCTGCTTCCCTGGTTCCCAGCTTCATCAAGCGCCCCATGTCTCTGTGTCTTCTCATGTCCCCAGACGGGCTTGTGGACAGAGAGAAAATGCTGCTCCCTCTCTGTCTTTGTAAAATATTCTTACAAACTTTCACATTACCTCTTTCCCTTTCTTCACTTGTTCAACCTATCCCACCGTCTCACTGTGGCACATGGTATCCCTTTCTCCTCCTCTTCTCATTTACTCTGGTTACAATGTTGAGATTAGGTTGTCAGTGCCATTTTACTTCTCAGTTCTACTTCATTGTTTTAGACTCTTTCTCTTTCTCTCTGTCTCAGTCCCCTTCCTTTTTGCTACTTTGGACACAGAGCTGCTTTTTGTATTCTGGCCCCTGACCTTGAGGCATCACCTAGATAATGGGAAAGCAGCAACCAATACTGTAGACCTATACTTTAGTGGTTTTTATTAGCTTTTGACTCTCCCTGTGTGTCGTGTTTCTATCTATCTATCTATCTATCTATCTATCTATCTATCTATCTATCTATCTATCTATCTATCTATCTATCTATCTATCTATCTATCTATCTATCTATCTATCTATCTATCTATCTATCTATCTATCTATCTGTCTGTCTGTCTGTCTGTCTGTCTGTCTGTCTGTCTGTCTGTCTGTCTGTCTGTCTGTCTGTCTGTCTGTCTGTCTGTCTGTCTGTCTGTCTGTCTGTCTGTCTGTCTGTCTGTCTGTCTGTCTGTCTGTCTGTCTGTCTGTCTGTCTGTCTGTCTGTCTGTCTGTCTGTCTGTCTGTCTGTCTGTCTGTCTGTCTGTCTGTCTGATACAACCATGAGATAACCACAAGCTTAGTGTCTTTTTTTTTTTTCCAAACATGATCTCTTCTTACGTCTCTTATCCCTACACATTTCTTTACACCAATCTCAACGTTCTTCTTTACTTTTCTCCCTTTTAACTTTGTTCATTTCCCTTTTTCCTTATTGCCTTCTCAACCTTGCTCATTCCCTCTTCCAATCCAACCCCTCTCCAGATGAGATTGAGATGCTGGAGCGCCTCTGGCTGTCGGGTATCTGCCATAATGACAAAATTGAGGTGATGAGCAGTAAACTGGATATTGACAACATGGCTGGTGTTTTCTATATGCTGCTGGTGGCTATGGGCCTCAGTTTGCTGGTGTTTGCCTGGGAACACTTGATCTACTGGAAGCTTCGACACTGCATGGCCACCAGTTCTGGCAAATTGGATTTTCTCCTGGCAATCAGCAGGGTAAGTGTTTTAGTCTCTTTCTGTGTGTGTTGTTTTCTGTCCTACACGAACATATGTTTTACTATTTCACAGCCATTCTAAAAAATCTTAGTGGCCAAAAATTTGCATATCCACATTTAGTATGTTAAATGATATTATCCATCCATAGGACAATGTAATTGGATCCAAAATCATACGGACACTTCCTTTGTGCGGAGACATATGTAGGCATGTGTGTTCCTGTCAGTGTGCCCTTATCTGTTACAGATAGTAAGTGTTAGAAAGTGTGAGGTCCAGGGTCAATTCAATTCCACTCAGTCAATTCGGGAGATTAATTGAAATTCAATTCCACTCACACCCTGGATATCCTGTTCCTTTGACAGTGACCTTGACAGAAGCAGACTCTACCATAGGCACATGATTATTGTAGCTTCACTGATAATAATTTGTCCCTTTTCAGTGCTGTGGTTGTAATTTATGCATTTATGCACACACTTTTACTAACCAAACAATGCAAAGCAATACTATAAATAGTAAGGGATGTTTATCTGAAAAATAGCAATCTTGCATTTCTATTCAAAACTGTAACTTATTGGATTGCTGTTTTCATTTTCATTTTATCCACTCCAGTCTCATTTTACTTCCTCCCTCAATCTCATACAGAATAATGAAGTCTTCTTTAAAGTACAATTTGTATTATGATATGTACAGTTTGCTGATAATTGACATATGTGTTTTTCCTTTTTTCTGGCAATGTATACCTGCATTTATTGCAAAAGAAAAAATGGCAAAATCTTATTTTTCACTTCAGGAAATCTGTTTTTCTCTAAAAATGAATCCGATGTGAATCTGATTTTCAGTATTTTTTTTTCCTCAGGGTATGTATAGCTGCTGCAGCTTTGAAGATGAAACAGCGCCAGGTGGAGCTAAATCTTTGTCTACCCATCACCACACAGCAATGGTTTCAGTCCCGTCACAGCCACATGTTGTCTCAACATCCATGACCAACCCAGCTATTGCCATGGCGCAACAGCAGCAACAACCACAACAGCAGCAACCGCAGCCCGTATACAAAACACCTCTACCAGGCTCTCCTCCCACCGTGGTGCATTCTGGGACAGCACTGGGTCCGTCCAACAACCCCATTTCTGGTGCACCCCTCCCTTGCTCCACCTTCCTGCCCAGACCAGATCGCAGGCTGGCTGTGGTGGATCGTTGGAGGCTGCCCAAATCTGCAACAGCCACCAACCCAATGGCTGTAAGAGGGGCCGTCACTGACATGGGACCCTTTGCTCAGAAAGTCCCTCCAAACTGGGCTTCAACTGCTGGAGGGGGTGGGGGACTTGATGGTTATAAAAGATACTATGGTCCCATTGACCCTGAGGGACTGGGGCCCTGTATGGAGCAGCAGGCAGGGTCCCAGACCCCCAAGACTATGCCTAGGGGCCATCCCCAACCCCCTCCAGCCAGTGTGGCCTTCTACTCAGAAAAGGGCATGGACCACGGGGTGGGGAAGAGGGTGGTGGGAGGTGGCAGCGGAAGTCAGGGGAAAGGGGCCGTTAAACCTCTGGGCACTCCCAGAATGCCTCCAAAGAGTCAGGCCCCTCTGCCTCCTACACCCCCGCTGCCACACCCCTCTCCCCCTCTCCCTTCATCCTTCTGGAGGAAGCGCAAGCCCAAGAAGCCCAAAGAGCCTGGAGGGCCACTGTACGAGAACATTCTGCCCCTGGGGCGGAGGGGAGGAGCACGAGAGGGAGTGAGAGAGGGAGGAGGGAGGAGGGCACGCCCCCTCTCTCCCCCGCTCTCACTTCCTGTGCCAGTACCCCTCAGCCCCTCTTACACGCCTCCTTCTCCCTCAGCGTCCTTGCACTATACGTCATCGTCCTCTTCGTCAACCACCTCATCTACATCCACGTCCTCATCGGCCTCATCTTCTCGCTCCACCTCTCCTACCTTCTCTTACAGCTCCTCAAGGAGCACAAGAGACAGAACTGGAGGGATAGATGGAGAAGATGATGATGACGATGAGGAGCTGACAGAGGAGTCAAGCCTTCTACTTGGCAGAGGGAGAGAGAGGGAACGCTCAATCATCCGCCCTCGTTCCCTCAGCCACGGGCGCCTACCACCACCCATACCCCCAAGGAAACCACGCACATCCTGGGGTGACAGAGAAAGGGAAAGGGAAAGAGGGGGAAGCCAACTGTCACAGCTCCAAGAGTGGTGGGCAAGCTGGAGCGAGAGAGAGAGGAGTGGAGCAGGTGGAGAAAGTGAGAGGCAAAAGAGGGAAAAGAAGAGGAGGAAAGAGAAGGAAAAAGAGAAGAAGAAAAAGAAAAAGAACAAAAAGCGGAAAAAGAGAGAAGAAAGAGAAGAAAGGGAAAGAGAGCGAGAGAGAGAAAGGAAACGGCGAAAGGTGAAAAAAAAGAAGAAGAAGGCACTTAAGACAAAGAAAAGAAAGAAATCGACTGTGGGAAGACGTTCTGAGCCGGAGGAGGGAGATGTAGAAGGAGAGAGGGAAGGAGAGGTAGAGGGAGAGAGGGAAGGGGGAATACAAGACTACACTTCCTTTTCTGCCCAGTATCGCAGCACGTTTGGAGAGAAGAGTCGGGATTCATGGGAAGGAGAGAGGGAGAGAGGAAGGAGAGAGGGTGGAGATGATGGAAATGACAGGGAACAGGAGGACAGCAGCAGAAATAGAGACAGGCGTCCCAAGTCCTCACGCTCTCATTCAAGACATCATACCCCTAGTAAGCGCTACCCTAACCTCAACAAACTCCCCACATCAGTCAAATTTTGGGTTAATGGAAGAGGAGGTGATTCTAATACCCCTCCAACATCCCTTCATCCTCTTCTTCCATCTTCTAAGAGGAGAAGAAGTGGAGGGATGGACAGAGATAACAGTGGTAGACTTGGGGAGCGGCGTCCTTTGTTAATGCATTTTGAAAAAGAGAAAGCACAGACAAGAGAAGGGCCGTCCTTCCAGGAGTGGGACTCTGAGGATGATGAGGACGATGATGAGGAGGAGGAAGAAGAAGAAGAAAGGGAGAGAGTGAGGGAACGGGTAGAGGAGAGGGGGAGGAGAGCAGGTAGAGGGGCAGTGTCTGAGTCAGAGAGGGACAGGTCCAGGGCAGAGGAAAGCTATTCAGATGAGGGCTCATCAGGGGAGTTTGGTCGTTTTGAAAGATACTGGGAAGGAGGTGGAGGGGGTAGCAGCACTGGAATAGGAGGTATAGGAGGAGGAGGTTGGTTCTTTGGAACCTACCCCTCTAGAGAGAAAGGGGGTAGTATTAACAGCCGGGATGATTCCTTACTGGGGACTCGGGCAGAGGGATGGATTGGTGCTGATTTTTGGGGTTCAGGGCCAGGAGTAGGTTGGGGATCAGGGGGAGGGAGTGGAGGACTCGGCTCACAGTGGCCACCACCTCCTGCGGCCTTCCCTCCTCCTAGAAGATACTGGTCCATGGACAAGATCCCTGTAAAGGGAGATAAAAAGTGGAAGAGTGGTGGAGGGAAGAGCAAAGGGCGTGCAAGGGACAGAGGGGAAGAAGCAGGACGGGCCACAATGTGTTCCTGTAGCCTTTATCCCCAACCACATCCTTACCCACACCCCCACAGGCGCTCGCACACCTCTCACTCCAAGAGAGGAGCTGCAGTGCTTTCCCATAGCCAGGAAGAGCTTCTCCCCCACTGCCACAGCTTCAGCGGGGGTTCTCGTCCAAAACCTCTGCCCCCCAAACCCGATCCCAGTCAGGCCAAATCAGGCAGCCAATCTAACCTCAGCCTCAGCACACAGCCCACAGACCATCCACCACAACCCTCACCGTCGCCACCCCAGCAGCCGTCCATGTCTCCCACCTCCCTCCCAATGCCCATCCCACCTCCCCCGTCCTCATCCTCTGTTTCACCACCAGCAGGGGTGGGGATGTCAGGCCAGGGCCAGGCTCAGGCTTCAGCCAGTGCCAAACTTCAGTATCAAAGACTGCGCTCTGTGCCGCAGCCACGAAGGTTCTACTCCCCCCACCTGCCACTCAAAGCCAAGAGCCTGTGCTCACGCCGAGGGTCAGCCCACTTCTCCAGCCTGGAGAGCGAGGTATGACAGGGGGAGAGGAGAGAGGGAGACGTGGGAGCGAGCACCACTGCTACTGATAACCTTGGTACCATTGCAGCAGAACACAGGGATGACAGCAGAGAACTGGCTGCCTTGGTGTCCATAGGTAATCAATTAGCCACCATCACTGGGGGAACTCACATGGACAGCATTTCTAACGCTAACACTGCTCTGTGTGAGAGCAACACTAATGCCACCCGCTCAATTGTACGTGTTCTTGTAAGGGCAACAGTAAGACGCCACACAAGGGTGAGCTACCTTCGTTTAGATGGTTCCCATGATGACGAGAGTGAAGGCGAGTCTGCATCACTGGGGACAGCAGCTCCTGAACTTCTACTCCGCTCAGAATTGAGCTTTGTGATGTCATCTTCGGTTCTCCTCCCCTCCCCGAGTAACAACTGAGGATAAAAGTAATCTCCAACCTGTGAGTAATGATGTCATATTTGTACACACATGCACAAGCCCACACACACACACACACACATACACACACACACACACGCACATACATATACACAGATTTATGCTCAAAACGTCTCCCTCCCTCTGGCTTTGAGAACACATCTTGGTGGGAAAAGGAGAGACCCATCCTCTCCTAAAAAGGGACCAGCGTTTGGTCAACGAACTCTTGCGCCATGTCCACATTGGCTGTTGGTTTTTGAACAGATTGGTGGACTGATTCTTGGTGTCGGAGAGACTGCCCCCTTTTTTCCCCTTTTGTAAAATCAGTTGGTATGAAAAGCAATGCAGTCAGCTCTCATGCACTCTGTCTGCCTGATCACCTTTCACTGGGCAGCAAGGACAGTGCTGGTTATTTGCCCAGAGTGACCTCATGACAACATCAGACCCATCTAGCTCTACCCCAGGACCATCTATGTGATGTCATGTTTTACTAGAAACCCTTTTAACCAATCAGACTGAACAGGAAACACCTTTTCTCCTCCTTGTTGGAGCTTGTCATGTCACCTCTGGTCCAACCAGAGCTTGAACACAGTTTAAGTATTTAAAAAACAAACTGAACTTTAAAAGAGAAATAACAATAAGAACAAAAAAAACATGTAGCAGTTTTTTTTTTATGTCTGTCTTTTCTTTTCTTTCTTACTCAGACTTTTCTCCTCATAACCTCTTTTTTATTCTATCAATATATTTCTCTCACTGTGTTAGTGTTTTAATCAGGAGGAGGCTGGATGTGGCTAGTATTGGAAGTGGGAATGATTAAATCGCAGAGCAAATTTTCCACTCAAAGGCTTCTGAACAAGAGTCAAGAAATGTATTTCATAGATAAAGCCCCATCATCTCTTCCCACATGTGAACATCACATAGATCACCATCATGTAAGTGAATGAAGGGGATGATTGGTGCAATATCTGTAATTGGCACTAGATGGCTGCATAATATTCAAATAAGCTAATGGAGACACCGGTACAAGAGGCTTCTGGCAAGTTTAATAATTGTAGCTACATGATGCTGAGGAAGAGGCCTGCATCTAAAAACGTCATTATTTTATGAAAGTGGCCAGTCAGAATTTATCCAGAGGAAGAAAGGAAATTAAAACAATGTGCAGTGTAATGTAAAAGGTCTCTAAGAATATTAATATTATTATATTTCACTATTACACTGTACTGAATGAAGTCTAAGACTGTAAAAAGCACAATTCTTAATTGTATTTTTCAGACATTTGTGCCACAGTGTAGCTGCACAATCTACAGGAAATATATTTTAGGTAAAACAAAATGTGATTATGTGTGAAATCATGTTACTCCTATTGATTTAAAAAACAACAACAAGTAAACTGAAAGTACCACAGACACTTGTGTTGAGAAAACATTTTTTTACATGAACTATTTCCTTCTGGATGAAATGACAAACTTGAATGCTTTGAGTTACAATTTTAGATGCATATAGTAGCTGAAACACCAGTAAATACAGTCAATAATAATAGTAAGTTATCAAGATCATTTGATGACTATTTGACTTTAAGCAATATTCCCACCTTCAATGTGACAGGGATGCAATGGCACATTTGTTTGCTGCTTGCATTGTAATTGTTATTCCTTCAGTTTAAAAATGAGGTCATATGTTTCAGCCAGAGACAGATGCACCACATCGTCAATGATTTTGCTGTACTTGCCATCTAATTTGGTCAGATGTGATTAAAAGTAACCATTTAAAGTCCACATCACTTGGCTCTGGCTGACCAATATGAATACAAAATGCTACATGTTCAAGAGAGAGCGCTGAACTGTAGCATTGTACCTCCTGTGAGCTGTGCCAAAAGCCATTTACTGTGTAATCTGTGCCAGTGTTGCCAACATTGCAATGCATATGCCCTCCATTTTCATTAGGTCAACATATCCACCTCATTTCTCACACTAAGACCAGCCACAGTCCAGCTCTTCTTCTATTGTAGTTGAATGTAGCTTTGACATGATGTAGCAAAAGAACACTTACTTTTAGACTTTGTAGCTTTTTGGATGCTGTTGATAATGGCTAGAAGGAGGGGGTGGTTGGGGGGAGGGGGTGGTGACCTGCTATGTGAGGGAATGCGCGGTGTTTGTGCATGTTGTCACAGATCGAAGAGTTAGTTGACCTTCTCAATTCCCCTTTTAACTCCTTTGCCGTTCAGTTGAGGCAGACTGTACTTTTATCTGCACATGGATTGCTTTGTTTCTAGGTCTGCGTGGGGCTATTTTTTTAAAACAATCTGTGATTTTAAGAGAAATGCTTTTGCCTTTTTCCATCTTTTGGAAAGCCCCAGAATCATTGCATGTTTAGCTGAATGAAACCTCAAAGATTTGTGGTGGGAGGGTTGTGTAGTTCAATTGTAGCAAATGCTTAGGACCCAGGGTAGCCACCTTACAGTGTGGTTGTATGCTCGCTCTACTCTGCACCCCAACAGTGGAAACCACGGCAACAGTTTGGCTGCTTTCTGTGTAGTTGAACACAATCATTTTCAACCAATCAACAGGGCTTAAACCTGGTATGTCATTGAGCATTTTTTATTTCAATTGAGGCGCTAATACTTAAGTCTGTGACTGCATGAACAGAAGTGACTCTGAAAAACCCTCTGGCTTATTTTGTTTATCTATTTTTATTTAATGCTGAGAAAAAAAGAATATATTAAAATATACTATGTTTTTGAGAATGTACCATGTTATACTGTGATTTAACTGAGATATTTTATTGTACTCAATTATCATTTGAATTCTATTATTTATCTATAAAGAAATATATATGTACAAATAAATATATACATATATATACATACAGGTATATATATATTAGTTAAGTTTGGTATATTTGGAGGAAGTGTTAGATTAAATAGTTTTAAATGTTTAGCTTTGTAGCGATTCTAGACACTGAAATCATTTTTGAATTTCGATTCCTCCTATATGACTGTGAAGACATTAGTGCCTGTGACAAAAAAGACAAGTAAAAGTCTAAACTCTCTATTCATCTGTATCTACTATAGCTATCAGTCTGTCACTCCTCTCAAACTACCTAACATCCGTTTTATTCACTTTTTGCTTTTTCACATCACTATGTTTCTCTCACTTAGTCAGCTGTCTCTTTTGCGTTCTCCTCCTCAGTTCTTTTTCTTCTGTTTACTTTTAAGAACAAGGTTTTAAAAAATTATGCGCCGATCCTCTTATTAATTTTCTCCATACGTTGATAACATCTCTTCGTTGATGAACCCATCCATTATACCTTTGCTTTATCCTTTCATCACTTCCTTTTTAAATCAGCTCATTTCTCTGTCTGTCTCTCACTTAGCAAAAAACAGAGACCAGTAGATACTGTGTTCTTGCTCCTTTTGACTGATTGTTGATGATGATGATCAATTAATTAATTGATGAAATAATTATGAACAATGTTACTATTACTGATGTGACTGAAGTGTGTATCTGACGACCATGCCACTGTAGCAAGTCTGGGCTGTACCACTCCACCAGCGAGCAAATGAGGCCACAGTTGCTATGGTGTTGCCATGGCATTTTCATGGCGTTGCCATGGTGTCTTCTGCGCAGCCACCACCTGGTGCCTGCTGGGTAATATAGTACAATGTCCTTCACTTTCCCAAAAGCTGTGGTCACAGATCTGTTATGCTCCCCTCTGCTCAGCCCTGACCTTAATCTTCAGGAGGTGAACTATTTCAAGCTCCTCACTTTGGAGGAGTGCTTTGGGGCAACATGGTGGTGACAAGTCTGCTGTCTGTACTGTTCTAGACTGGACTGGTTTGATTGGAAGTGGCTATGATAAAGAATTGATATGCTGTTGTTCAAATAATCTTTACATTTTTAGCTTGTGCTGCCCTGCATACTATGCATAAAGCTTCATATCACTCGCCTCAAACCAGTCGGCACAGAGGTGGTTTCTGTGTCCATACTTGTGTCATTCTCGTCATGAATTAGTATGCTTGTCTGTTGAGAGGATATGTGTCGTGTATGTTTATTGCATGTGCAATGATCATGCAAAAAAGTCAACTGCACTGTGATTCTGTTTCACTCTTCTTCTCTCTCCTTCTGTTTGTCAGAAAAACTCATCCACACTCACTATGCTGTGCATGCATATTTAACACACAATGCGTACATCATTCAGCCAATAATCCTCATCTTCCTCTCACTAATCACTAAGCTGCGATCTAAAGCATTGCTTCAATTAGTCTGGTCATCCCACACAGGCATATGTGTGGCTTTGCATTTTCACGGGATGCAGACCACACACACTCACACACATATTACTACTACTACTTACATATAGTAGTTTGTTAATACACAATCACATTTCTGTTCCATTTGAGCTATCTGTCTATCTCCTCTATTTTCCTGCACTCTGCTTTGCACTGCCTTGACTCTACTAGATCAAAAACCTGTTCATAGGAGCCACATTCAGTTTGTTTTATTGTGCTTGACATGTTCCCTTTTTGATTCACCTTGTTGTCCTAATCTGCTTTGATTTATTTTATTTTCTGTCTGGTCCAATATAAATGAACAGTATGAATTGAACAGTCCAGCCTAGTGCAGCGAGCTGCAGGCTGGTCTAGTGCCTGATACCCTTTTGCAGCCTCCAGTTCATCCCCTCTTTTTGTCGGCCCATTCCCTGGTAAGCAATGCGTGTGGTGCTCCAGAATTCAAACAGGGTCTTCATTGGCTGTTTCGGCCATGAACTATATCAAGGAAACACAGGAGCACCACACGTTGCACTTGCCAGGTCTAGGGTCTGCATGTTGCACCATGAAAACGAATCCCACCACAGTGACAGGGCACATTTACCCACAGAAACCAGTGTGTGTTTTCAGCTTTGTACAAGGCCCAGCTCTGCTGTAGTAACCTCGCCAACTCTAAAGGCCTACTTACAGGTTGCTAAGGCGGGTTGCTAGTAGAGTGATGTTGCTCCTAGCCCAGACTGGTCTGGTCAATGCCCTAATTTAAATGTGTTAGTTTATTTGACATTGTCTGTCTGGGGTGGGGCTGGAGGGTCAGTGCTGCACTTACTTCCTGAGAATTGCTTCATAAAATCTGATTCTCTTTAATTAATGTCAGTGGTGATGTGTTTCCTTACAACTTTTTTTGTCACGCAATTTGGATTATAAAAAAAAAAGACTTTTAGATGTGTTTGTTCTGTGTTTGTGTGTTTTGAGAGGTGTTCCAATGTCTATTCCGAAATAGATTTGAGTAGCCTATGTGGTGATACAGATTATCTCTCCAATACTATTTTAATTTTAAAAATGTATATAATATTCGTAAAAAAAAAACCTAATTACTGACATTTTGCTACTTTTGACTAGTGTCTCTGCTACTACCACACTGTTATGGTTTTGTCATCGACACACAGTCATTTACTTGAAACCAGAAATAATGAGTTAGGGATACTAGAATTGATATTGGAACAACTCTAGTGTTGGTGTGTTTCCTTATATGATACTATTTTCCATACAAGCTATTACCCTGTCAGATCTCCTTCAAAGTAAATTTATGGAGAGCTCAAAGAGTAGTTCCTTTGGCAATATGACAGGTAGTCCTCTGCCAAAGTGTGTGTGTGTGTGTGTGTGTGTGTGTGTGAGTGTGTGTGTGTGTGTGTGTGTGTGTGTGTGCGCGCGCGCGCATGCTTGCTTGAATATATTTCTCGGAGGTTCCTCAGTTCTTGTCAAACTTTTACTTTGATCTGGCCGGAGCTGACCTAACATAATCCACTTCATTCACTCTCAAAGAGAGAAACACACCTAACACTCTGCCTCAACTCTCAACCTCCGCCAACAGCAGCCAAGTTGGAGCTGCTTGACCAGCAGCTCTAGCTACTACAACAAACACATCTGATTTTTGCTGATCAGAACAGAATTTTAAACAGGCTTGGTCCTGATGGAGCTTCTTGGGAAGTCATCAATAGACCTGTGTTGAAGAGATTTCCATTTTAGACTTTTTGTTTGTTGGACTAAACAAAATGTATTATTTCAGAAAAAGTCAAATAGCGTTGCAAACACAGGGAGGGATGAGAATCTGAATTTTTTAAAGTTCTTTATTGTACTTTATAGATAATGGCTTACCTGTTTCCTATAGCTACTAGTACAGTAAATGTATTGAAAGTGCTCAGCCAAGCATGACAGACCTCTAAACATCACCTGACACATGATATTCTGTGAGAGTGTTGATGGGGATATTAAATATGTTTTGTTCTGCTCCTTGTGTGCCTGCGATCTGCTAATTAGCCATGCTTTGTCAGTGTGATGGGCTAATGGCTAATTGCATTGTGAGGCCTCTGTGTGTACATGCGGTAATGACTTAACGCTCTAATGAGATCGAGTTACAGGCAGTAGGATCATGGTGTCCCCAAACACTGATCTGAGGTCAGTGTTATGCTTTCCTCTCCAATGGCTATGATAGAAGAGAGGCGTGGATAAACTGATCCTTTATCTCCCGTGTGGGATTTCAATCACCTTCTGTTTTGATTATTACTATTATTATTTACTAGTTCACAGTTAGATAGCTGAGGTAATGTGGTTTTTAAGCATCTTTATGGATATCAAAACAAGAATGCAATTTCAATTTTATGAGAAAAAGGTTACCTCTACCAAATGATTCTCAACAATGCCTTTATCTCGACATTGTAAAATATGTACAGTATTTATCAGTCAGTTGATGAATATCTGCTCTCTGCTCTGCAATCTATCTGTTTAATGCTTTCTCCCACCGACTTCATTCTCTCCCTTCTCCCTATAACAGAACCTCCCAGTCCTCAGTCATTTCTGTTCAAGCTCCATGGTCTCGCACAGAAACAGGCATTCACACACACACACACACGTACAGTACGGTAACACACACTCATGAGCGGTGTGTGGGAATGGAAGAAGTGCGCTGCGTCCCTGCTGAGGTGCAGCAGATTGATCCTGTACTGATCTGCCACTGGGTCCCCGGGGATTTGTAACGCATGTCTGCAGCGCAGGGCTTAACACTTTCTGTTTCTGTCTTTGTGTCTCTCTCATTCTGACTCTCTGTGGCGGCACGAGCGAAGTTGCAGCGCAGAGGCCCCCACACTTTTACACCCCTCACCTTCCATGTTCTTTTTACCTTTTTTGTTTTCACTGACCTTCAATTCTATTTCCTTTGGCTTACTCATTTCATTTATGCCCTTCTCTTCTCATTCTTTGCTTATCCCTTTATTGTTCTCCCTAAAGGGTTTCCATATTCTACTGCATTATATTGATTATGCCGTTCACAGACCTTTTGTATGTCCTGTTGTCTTTCTTGGATGTTCAAAGAAATGTAAATGTAACATGAAGTTACTCAATCTATATGTTCATCTAATGCTTTATACTTGCTCATGGACAGTCTATGTGGAAGGACAGCACAGTTTCTTTCATCATGTGTGCAGTGCCGCAGGGTTCTACAACTCATCAGCTTGATCTCTGGTGTAAAAAAAAATACCCGAGCACCCTTTCATCTCATGCCTTTTTTTGTCAAACCAAAACATCCAATTTCTCGCTTTCTGCAGTTCCACATGAGTCACACAGGACTACTGCCAGTAAAACATGAACTAAGTGGACCACACCTCAAACCGCACTTTGTTTGTATTCGTATGTGAGAGAGAAGATACACTAATTTATCTGTTGGCACTGTTGCACGCCTATTTCTATGTTTGCATGGTTTGGATTTATGATTGTAGTGTATAATCTGTGTCATTATGATCAACACAGAGTATAATAATTGTGTTCAACCAATTTTCGATGCAAGGGTCTGCAAATTGGTTCTCACAAGGATCTGTTTTGATGTGTTAACGGTTGCCATGCTAAAGCAGCTTGCATTTTTTTTTTTGCATTTTTTGCAGACCCATATAGATGGAATCTGAGATATTATTCCTTACTCTCCCTCTCAAAAAATGAAAAAAATGTCTATGATGACAAAGAACATCTGGTGAGTTACAGATTTGATGTAAAAAGTAACAGTGTTTTAACTGTTTTCTATTTCCTTGTGATCGATTTTTCTCTATATTCCCTTTGCCAGAATTTCAGGTGATAAGGACTGTAGGGCCACAAAGCTTTTTATTGTTAAGATCTATCAGTAACATCAACAGAAACTGAAAGTGGTTGCTGCAACAATGTTTAAAGCAATATTACCATCACATCTAGGACACAATAATTATTCACTCTACATCCTTGTTTGCCTCCATTTGTAGGATACAGTGCATGTGTGTGTGCTTGCGTAATGCCACCAGGCGAAAGGGAATTCACCCTAGAAACAGGGATGAAGATTAAGATATCCTAAGACTTTACCTTGTTCTCCCCTCGCCTCATTATCCGATCGCCCCTTTTACCCTGATTCTCCTGCCCTCCTGCTTTCATCCTTCCCCTTGAGCATATTTTGTAACAACCTCCTCTTCCTGCCCGCAGCAGTACGAAAGCTCTTCCAGCCTACAGCTGACGCTTTGAGTTCTTGTTAGTATTTTGCACATACTGTGAATAGTAATTCCTTCAGCTCACATGCCTGTTGTGCTCATGTTAGTGGAAGATGATCTATTGGCTTGGCCGTCGTCCCAATCTAATTATACGCCAGGCCTGTAGCTGCACCTGCAGTGGAATCTCTCTCCACGAAACAAAAGTATTACACTACCTAATTCACAACTAAAGATTTGATCATAACAAATTGTGTTGTTAATTAATGTATAGATATATTTCAGAAACAAAATAAATAAATAAAAATAATGCACTTGTCTTAAAAAAACAAATCGCAATTAATTTTAATATTTAATTTTAATAATAGACTGCATGAACATATGCGAAAGTGGCAACTTGTATTGATTGGCCCACAAACAGTTGCAGGTCCTGTAAGCTATATTGAGCATTTTCAGTCTATTTCTTTGGTTTAACAGCTGGCAATTTGTACTGTCTTTATTCACTCTCATTGCTTTAATACAGTTTTTGTGTGCAGCTGTTATACAAAGTAGAGTGTTGTTGTTTTTTTAAGACCTTAGACTGAACTCTGTATTCTATCTGCTCTAAACCAAAAACAGACCAACACAATTAGCAATTAGTGGGGGAGTCGGGCATTTTGAGCGAAAGAGCAGGTATTTCCCTGAGGAAGAGTAGAGAAAAAACAGAGATGAAATAAAAGTGATTGTTGTACTTACATTTTTCAGGTGGCCAGAAGCACAGGGCCAACAAAATGATACTCTGTAAATGTTTGATTTGTAAATAGGCAAATATTTGTAAAAAAAAAAAAAAAAAAAAAAAAAGATTAAATAAATGAATTTAAAAACAAACACTTCAAGGTCACCATCCTTCTAAATCTTGTTATGGGTCAGCGTTAGTTCATTGTAGCAGATGTCTGTTTGTCTGTCTGTTTGTCTGTCTGTCTGTCTGTCTGTCTGTCTGTCTGTCTGTCTGTCTGTCTGTCTGTCTGTCTGTCTGTCTGTACAGCATAGCTTTAAGTGTAGTATTCTTTATTATATGGTGGCTGGTAAGGGCAACGAGCCACAAAGGGGGTAGGGTTCCATTAGGTGGACTAATTTGGAGCTTCTGCGACTAAATTAAGCAATGTGCACCAGAGAGCCAAAACAAATAGAACTGCACCTGTTGAGCAAATAAACAGGCCAAATTCAAAGACCCATAAAACCAAGAAAAAACCTTCATGACCTGATTACAACTGAATTATAAAGCCCTCTAGAAGGAACTCTGATTAAAAGACCTGCAAGATATATTCAATCGTGTAAATCTGAATTATTTACTGTTTGTCAGATGCAAAAATTAGCTCGGAAGAACAACACACACCAGAGCAGAATGTCTCTTAAACTACTATGATAACACAATTTATAGTTTTAGGGGGGAAATATATCTGAAGTTATTTCAGTTCTTCATTTCTTCAGTTACTTTTGTAAAAGTTGATCTGAAGTAAACAATTAGTGGACTTTCCTTCACGCAACTGCTCAGAGCGTTGAGTCGTATTTGGTGTTTACACCTCAAACTACCACAGCAGCTTTGAGCCACAGGGACGTCAAGGTTTTCAAGCCATGGGCAGAGTATCAGAGCCAGGAGATTTAAATCTTTGGAGCCTTAGTTGGGGTTATGCCGAGGTTCAGCTTAACCTGACAAAAACGACCCGCCAGTGTGGTATTGTCTGTCATCAAATGGCCCAGTCATGCCTGGCGAGCACAGAATTCTACTGTAGACATACAATGTTCTAAAGTCTGTATACTGATTCAGTGTGCTTTGTACCATAACAAAGAGGTGACAAATAAAAAGGAAGAACAGAATCGAGTACAACTGTTGGTACAATCCAAAACTTGCCAATAGATTTGCAAAAATAACAGAACCATTCTAGTGTCTAACAAGACTGTAGTGAACTGGAGGGCTTTGGGGCAAGAAGTGCCTTTTAAACGGACCAATCTAACCACCATCCTGTTATTTAAAGCTATGTCCATTCTATGCTTTATGTGATGTGATTTTATTACTTTAAGCAGTATTTGTTATTGTAACGAGAGGCAAGTAGTAATATGCAGGGGTTTTTTTGCTTCAGCATTGATGTTAATAGGCATTAGTAGCCTGCTAAATGCATTTTGACATGGAGGCGTATAGTGCTCTACCAAAAATGCAGCAGACCATTCTTCATTAAAAGGGCAAATAGAAGCACAACCAAACAGAAAACTGATACTTGCAAATGCAGGCAAGTGGTCGTGCACAGAGAAATCTAACAAGCAGATATGATTACCTCAGACACCACTTCTGCTCTGATTCCACAAACAATAGAGGGGCAAGTCAGTTTGCCTTAATTTCATTGAAGGAGAAAGGAAGCCAGCCAGCCAGGTTGAAGCCTCTGCTTGATAAGAGTGAGCGCTCGTTAGATGATAATGGATGCGTGTAATTGGTGAAGTGCTGATTGCTCTCCCAAAAAAGATCCCATCGCAGGAGAATTTTCTGTTTCATTAAGCCATGGTCAGAAATAATAAGATAGCCATCTGTAGACTGAGAGAGAAACGGGGAGGGGAGCTAGCTCTGGAAAGTGCTCATGATCAGAAGTGGCAGCAACAGCTTCCAGATTCCATCATATGAAGCTTATAATGTAGAGACAGATAGTGATTTTTGAGTTGTCTTCTTCATTGACGTTTCATCCTTTCAGTATGCTCTTACCTTTCCTTCTGGCTTTGTGTTATTTAATTGTCCCCTTTCATTGTTCAGCATTTGCACGTCTTCTTGGTTTACAGCCTTAATGTATCATTTGCTGGCTTCACACTCGCTTGCTTTTATAGCCCAGAATCAAACGTTAAACGTACTCTGAAAGGCATGCAACATAGACTGATACAGACACTTAAGAGCTACAAGTGCTTACTCATCACACCGAGTGGAGAGGTAGTGTTGCGACCCATTTATGTGCTTTGTTTTTTAATGCTGCGATTACTGAAGAGTGCATGGTGTACAACTCAAATGGTTCCCCTCTTTGTTCCTCATTTATTTGTAACAACATATCAAGGACATGATTCATTCAAGATAAGACTGAATCTGGGCAAGCGAATGAAGTCAGAAATGACTGTCTTATAAAGAAGGGTCTGCTTTGCTTGAAGGAAAGCACCCAATCATTTCCAATCAGCTGCTTGTTCTGCATGACTAATGCTGAAATGACATATCATTGTCAGATAGGGCATGTTTGCACAGCTGTTTTTTCTAACCACACATAATAATGACAGCCTCCAGTACACACACACAGACATACACACGTATGCACACTAGCTTGCTCTTATCTTGCTGGCTGACACCATTTTGCTCTCTAACAATCTTGCTAATTATAATTGTTAATTAATTCTCTGCCAGTGTCCTCATCAGGAGACTAATAACCTACATTTCCATTAATTAGACCTTCAACCCTTCGCTCCCTCTACCAGTCTCTCCATCCCATTCCAATCCACCCCTTCGTCCCCTGCCTGCCTTCACCCCAGCTCTCCCACCTGCTGCACTTGTCGCCCAAGGTTGTCCATAGAGCATGTGCGCATATGGAGTGTGATTGATTGTATGTGAATGTGTGTGCTTGTATTACATGTTTTGCAGGGACAAACATCTGTTACAACAGTCACTTAATGGGGACTCAACTTACAATGAAGGACAAACAGCAGGTCTCCACAAAGGATATTTTAGGGTTAAAGGGACATTTGCTTTCCTTTCATGGATACATGCCTATCCGTTTCATTATTGAGATTATGAATGACAAATGTCATTGTCAAATCTCTAAAATTCAAAGCTGAAGCTAGCAGCTGGCTAGCTTAGCTTAGCATAAAGGGGAAACACCTAGCCTCGCTCTATCCAAAGGTGAAAATAAATCGGTCTGCCAGCACCCTAAAGCTCACTAATTAACACGTTATAGTAGTCCAGTCTCTGTCAGTTGCCTGGCAACTGGTTCCAGCCAAGAAACAGGCTGGCACATCTCCCCCTGAAAAAGAGCAAGTTGTTGTTTATACAACAAAAAGGATGTAACATGTTCATCTGTAGCTGTAACAGAGCCAGTTAAGCTGTTTCCCTGTTAACAGTCTATTTATGCTAAGCTTACCAATGTACTGACGCGCTACAAGCTAATTTTACCTGTTTTAGATAAGAGAGTGTTGAGCTATACCTTTAATACCAGTCAATGCAGTGTGTGACAAAACTGTGATGTGTGCATCTGTGTGTGTATCTCTGTGTGTGTGCGTGTGTGGCCTTGACAGTACTGCATGTGGGCAATCAATGGACATACAACCCCTCTCTCTTGAAAACTACTCTTCCCATCAGGCTCAGCTGACCTGGTTTCTGTGCACAGTGGAGCTGTGTTATCATTTCACCATTTGCTCTGATCTCAGAACAAATTGGAAATGCAGTGAACATACTGTTAACTGTTGCAGAAAAGATTAACAGAGATGTTCATTTTACAGGCCTGTTGATCCTTCAGTCATCTGGATCTGCTGCAAACTCCAAGACTTCTAACGGTTTCTTTCCCATGTTAGCTCTGCTTAACAAGCCATTTGTTAACTCCTCTGAATCTTTTGTTCTTTTTTTCCAGATTGCACGCTCTCTGGTTTCTTTTCCTTTCTTCTCTCCTTCTGGCACGAGAGGAAGTGAGGGACAGTTGGCAATTGCTTGTCCGTACTGTATTGGTAATGGCAAAAAGGCATCTTCTGTCTCATCCGTCCTTCTTCCTCACCCTCTCCTGAGAGAAGTAACCCAGATTTCCAAATGAATCGCTGCCTATTCCCCTCAATCTTTCTCCTCTCTCTCTCTCTCTCTCTCTCTCTCTCTCTCTCTCTCTCTCTCTCTCTCTCTCTCTCTCTCTCTCTCTCTCTCTCTCTCCCTCTCTCTCTCATTCTCTATCCCTCTCCATCATCTTCTACTTGGTGTAAAAGAGAACCAATCTTGGAAAGAGAATACCACCTCTCCATCTCGTCCTCCTCCTCACCCTGCCTCTGGGTTAACGGATATACCACTTCACTTTTCTATCTTTGGTTCCTAGAAAGCTTGCATCTTGCCAAAAGCTTGTTGCTTTCTTTTTTTGTTGTAATAGGTTTTTTTTCTCTCGTTTATTTTGGTTGATCCTTTTCTTCTTACCTGCAACAGATCTGCTGCTGCCTTTTCTTTCCTTCTTTTTACTTTTTTTGTTTTGAGGTGACCAGCTACAGGTGTGACACCTTAGCCTTTCCTTTGAAGTGAACTGAACAAGGAGAAGAAGAGAGGGAGAGTAAGAGAAGAAAGCTGTCCTTAAGTCACGCCTTTACCTCAAAATCACCACAAATTAAGGTACTGTCTTTTTTCGTCTTTGCTGTATGGGTCAAAGCAGTTTTAGAACATATTTCTTTGAATTATTTCTAACATTGTTTTGCTAATTAGATAGAAATGTGACTTTTACCGTCCTCTTTTATCCTTTACTCCCTGCTTCTTTCCAAAAACACAATTTTTTCACCACATTTTTAACAAGTCTTTTTTATACATTAATTCTCTGTTGCTGTTTCATTTGTCATCCAATAGTAAGCAAGAACCTCAACCACAATCTCTCTGTTTAATACTTGTGAATTTTCTCTATTTTTTTAGCACATCTGATTTGCTTTTGACAAAAACAGTGCATTTGTTTCTAGTTTAAACTTCACTTCGGAAATCGGACTACTTTCTAATAAGGGCAGGGAGGAAGTCAGGGAGGGATACATGCTCTAATATTGGAGCAGGTGGTGGGGGTGTTGTTAACATGGCAACAGGAGGTACAGTTGACATGACGACGAGGGGCTGGAGAGGGGTTTGTATTCATAGCTGTGAGGGAATTGAGATATAAGGGGTGAAATGGACAGGCAGTATGTGGGACACAGAGAGTTGCATTAATCGTTTAGCGCCTCAGAGTCTCTGAGGAGAGTTCTGTCTCTGTATGTGAATTAACCTCCATGTCTCCCTTATTACACATCTCTTTTCTCCATCACACTCACACGCTCCCTCCGTCTTCCTTTGCACTTCCGGTCCCCTCTTCCTTTCTCGAACTTTCTCTCCTTCACGTCACTCCTCCGCCGCTCCCCACCCTAGGTCTCAAGTGCCATTAATACAACTCCTGTTTCAACAATGAGCCATTACTCTTTTCATCCCTCCCTCTCCTCATCCCATCCCTGTCCTTGCTTCCTTCACTCCTCCCTCTCCTGCATTCAAGGTCTCTCTCCTGCACAGCTCAATACCCCATCTACTGATGCTCATCGCCCTCTCCCTCCCTCTCTCTACTGTATACTGCAGGCATCATGTCCACCCCGGTTTCCCCTCCCCCTTCCCTCTCACCGTTGACACTGGCCTCCCCGACATTGGTGACCTCCCCCGGTGCCTCCCCTCTACCCTCGCCGCTCTCCCCTCCACCCAGAGTGCCCGTGTTCCAGCGGAAGGGAGCGCTCAAACACAAGAGGATCGTGGAGGTGAAAGACCATCAATTCACAGCCCGCTTCTTCAAACAGCCCACCTTCTGCAGCCACTGCACCGACTTTATCTGGTAACACACACAAACACATACACAAGCAGCCCCACATTTTCACAGAAACCAACCCTGTCAGTTCATAAGCCGCCTCCTCAGGCATCCCACTACTCCATCTGACTTTGACTTTCGTTGCACGTTTTCTTTCTTCCACCAGCTCGAGCTTCCTGCTGAAGAAACAGCCTACACTGTGTAGCCACCACACTGACCCCATCACATAACCTCACCTCCACATGCAGCCCACACCATACGGGAATTAATTTAGGAACTTTGTGCAACCACATTTAAGAATAGTATGCACATTTTTATTTTTTACATGTACAAACTCACAGGTGGCAATGTAGGAGGAATTATTCAGATATTAAAGCATTACTCCATTTTTCTAGCAAGTCACTTCTGTAAAGTTGGAACAACTCTAAAGTGCGAGACAGACCTCCTGTGCAAAATCTCCATTTTAAAATTTCATAATGTCTGGCGATCATGTGCCATTCTGTGCTATTGTTTTTTCTTTAAAAAAATACTTCAGTGTGAAAGGAAAGTTGGAATGCCCAGATCATGACAACAAAATTTAAATTCACTCTAATATTCTGACTTGTAGTCTCTACAATGGAGTAAGTTCAAACATGCGAGATTGTTTAATTCTTATAATGCTGCACAGTAGCAAAAGATGCTGCTAAGTTAACTAGGGGACTGTTTTTCAACTTTTGAAAAAATGTGTTGTAACAAAGCTGTACACACTTAATATATTTTCTACAAAATAACAAAGAATGAAGTAAAAAAAAAAAAAAAAAGGCTTCAAAATGCTAGTTTCTTACAAGTATGGACCAAGGAGCATGGAGCTTGTTTCATCTAGTTAACCAGTAGCTGTGTATATCTGAATCTTTCTGTGTGCAGTGCAAATGTGTGATTGCATGTGTTGGACATATGGTGGGGGTGTATGTCGGACGCAGGGCGGTGGGTGTGCCAGCAGCCTCTGGGAAGCTTTCAGGACATTTCTCCAACTGGCTGCTGTCTTAGCTCAGGGTGAAAACTGTTCTCCTACAGGCAGGATTTCAACCTGGGTGTCGAAGCCCTCCTAGGGATGATTGGATTAATTAAAGACGAAGGAAAGATGGTTGAAATGTCAATATCTTGTTTAATCAGACACTAAAAGGGAATTGGTTGTTCCTTTTACTGCTTTTTCTGAGTTATCAATTGAATTGGTTTTCCCAAAAGAAACATATGTTATCAGTGTCACACTTCGATCTTATTTGTGGAAAGAGTAAGAAACTAGCCATGTAATTTATCATATTTTGAATTTGATTGTTTTGTCCAGGACTCTCTTAAAAAAAGGCATTTTAATCTCAATAAGTGTTTTTTTCCTGGTTAAATAAAAAAAAAAAAAAAAAGTCAATCTAGAAACTCCTATATAACCCATATTTTTCCATTCATTCCACAACTTTCTGATTCAGACTTGGCCACACTCATTATGGACATCAGGTAGATCATTTAACCCTATCACCTGAGTGCTGGTGATGTTCTGGGCAAAGTATTAAAGGTGCAGGTATCAGACAGCAGTTCCAGCTGCCAGAGTTATGTTTGGACAGTTGATGATCTATTAAAGGTGTTAATCTGTAACAATATAACACTATAGAGCAATCATTTAGCCCATCATTCATAGCTTTCAGTATAAATTGGGACCACTCAGCTAATGTTTGTGTACTATGATATGGATAGCAAAGCATGTTGTAACTAGTGTCATGATTTAATGTCAGCTGGCAGGCCTTCTGCTCAGTCTTCTGAAGCTGACTCAGACAACACAGACATACGGTTAAAGGCTGCACTACACTGATTGTCACACGCAATGTTGTTGTGTTCAGAGCCAGGGTGATGTGAATCAAATGTGTCATGTCCATTCAGTCTTGAGAAATGGTTTAAACAGCTAAATAAGATGTTAACAGTGTTTTTAATTATTATTAATGGACATGTGCTGACATTTATTGAGGATTAACAGTAAGGCTCATGTCATATTCATTACTATTTCAAGCAACAGTTACAGAGGCTTTACAGATCCTCAGTTCAAAACAACTTCACACTAAAGCTAAGACCTGAACATGTCCATATAATGGTACACTATACATCTATATACTATACTGTCATAGTAGGGAAAGCACAGACTTTAATCATCACATGAACAATGGTCCAATCTGCTCAAGTTTCTCAGTTAGCCATGACAGTGTGATGAAGAGTCAGCATGCATCATATCCTGAAAATCATGCCTCTAAATGCAATCCAGCCATCATTACTTTGAAACTTTGTATGCATTTTAAAATGTTGTAAATGTCATTTGTTGTTTCACACTTTTACATGTCAAAAGATGAACCTAGGGGGAAAAATGGCTTTTGCTAAGACAAGGATTCTTTTTTAATGTCGTATTTCGTTTACTGTATTTATTTGTAATTTTATACTCAATGCTAGATCACCCAGGATGTATTTTCTGGTGTTTTTTTAATGGCTTGTGTTAGAAAGAGGGTTCAATGCATCGTTATATTTAAAATGTAGTGAATTCACTCTGATGTCTGTCCAGGCAGCAACACTGCCGATTCCCTTAAACCCATCTCTGGCTCTCTCATGCTCTCTGCTGGTCAAAAATATACATACACCTCGTTTTGCCTACAGAGGCTTCTGCTGAATGCTGATCAAGGATCAGATTACCCTCTGCAACCCTCCCTTTAATTATTACCAAGCCAGATGGTGAACTGATTTTAGATCAGTGATTATGGTCAGTTTTCCTATGAACCCATGGGCCTCTCCAGGATGATTGTGGAGTAGCTCTCGGCAGCTTCTCGTTCATCTTCTCTTTCTAAACCTCCTAATCAAAACTTGATTCACAGCAGGCAAGCCGCTGAGTGGACTCTTTACTCAATCAATGGCTTTAATTATTCAATTAAAGCTCTAAGGAGATACTGGAAACCAGCCAACACCGCAGTTCTTGAAACAGGAGAATTGTGTTTATGCTTGTGTGTGTGTGTGTGTGTGTGTGTTTGTGTGTGTGTGTGTGTGTGTGTGTGTGTGTGTGTGTGTGTGTGTGTGTGTGTTTGTGTGTGTGTGTGTGTGTGTGTGTTTGTGTGTGTATGTGTGTGTGTGTGTGATAGAGAGAGAGAGAGAGAGAGAGAGAATAATTGAAACTATTCCACTTGACCTGGTCAGAAGTGTGGCTTATAGGAAAAGATACTCAAACTTAATGCGTAATTACTTTGTTTATCAAGTCTATACACGGGTAGTTTGTGTTTTTATTATTAGACTTTATTCTCTTCCCCTGCCTGCATTTCTTGGTTTAAATACAGAATACAATAATGCTGTTGCCGTATCTTAGTCTTGGCAGCATTATCTGTACTCTTCTGGCTGAGAAACAGTCTCACAAGCAAAATATATTTCACCTTAAAGAGAAGTAGAGAAGATTGCATTCGTGTCTTAATCCAAGTACTTTCTTTCTCAGGGGCATTGGCAAACAGGGATTCCAATGTCAAGGTAAAGATAAACCGGGTTATTTAATTTTTCTGCAGTGTAAAATCTTTCTTGGATGATTCTCTCAGTATGACTAATTATTTTTTGGGGGGGGATTTCTTTCTCTTTCTTTTCTCAAGTTTGCAGTTTTGTGGTACACAAAAGATGTCATGAGTTTGTGACCTTCACTTGTCCTGGCTCTGTGGCGGGACCAAATCCAGATGTGAGCAGATGTGTCTTCTTTTTTTCATTCCTCTTACTTTTCATGTTCCATTTTAGGCATGATCGTCATATTCAGCCATCAGCTAGTTGCCAGTGTCACGTGTGCATGACTCATCTGTCAGTCCATACATCTTTGGCATCAAGCAGCCTTGACAGATGTGTGACATCTGTGCTCGTGTCCTGTCATGCTACAAGGCCGTGCAGATGCAAGGGGTTGGAGATAGGGAGTGGGAGGGGGTGTAGAGGTGGAGGGTGGGGGGTTAATGGTAAGGAGAGAGAAAGACTGGCTCAGTCTTCTTCTTTACAAAGCAACAGAGAAGATTTTTCCCTTTCCTCATAGTTTCCTTGCTGTCCAAACAAACTGCTCTAGAAATGAGGTCATGGGGAACATGCGTATGTATGGGACTGTTTTAGTGTGTGTATGTGTGAAAAAGAATGGGAACACACAAACAGGAAGAGAATATGGGTGACAGAGTTTTTAAATAGCTGCTCAAAGGGACGATAGAGGAAAAACAGTTTGGGAGAAGGTGGTGTGTGGGGTCCAGTGCACTAAAGAGAGATAAAAATGATTCATCTCTCTCTGCAAAGACTACACACACATATTTGCACACACACACACACACACACACACACACACACACACACAAACTCACACACTCACACACTCACACACTGCCTTGCTAAGATGCACTCTCATTTATGTCCTCTCCCAGCGGAGAAATCTAATTGGCTTGTCCATGAATACCCTGCTCAACATCTCTACTAATCATAACGTGTGTGTGTGTGTGTTTGTGTGTCTGTGTGTGTGTGCTCACTGTCTCTTCCACGGTCACTCTGCATGTGTGTTAGTTCTAAATGCAGATTGTTTCCGCTGTATTTTAGGACCTGAAGAGTCGACATACATTTAAGGTCCATACTTACTCCAGTCCCACCTTCTGTGATCACTGCGGCTCGCTGCTGTATGGACTCATACACCAGGGCATGAAATGTACCTGTGAGTGTCACCTCATGTAAGAGTGGGATAAATTGTTGATCGTTTTAATGATGATGTTGTGTGATAAAAATCTGTTTACACAGGTAATTTTATGGGGCTCAAAACACGTCACAAAAAGCATGTTTAGCATATATTTGACATAAAAGTGTTTTCAGAAGAAGCAAGGAGATAAAAAAAAAAAACAGTATTCCAAATACACATACTAATTGATAATAATGATAGGTTTGAAATGAGAGTTCAGTTTGGATTTTTTTTCTTAATCAAGACTATAACGTTGAAAAAAACATGTACACTACTCTTATAAGCATCACCATTGTATTAGAAAAAATCACAACATTTCAGTCCTCTGAACCTGTTATTGACAGGTTCAGAGAGAGAGAAGCAAAACAGAGGATAATAGATTTACTGCTGGTTCAGAGAGATAGAAGCATCTTGTTAAGCAACAGTAGTGTGCAGAAGTTTTTTTCTTCTCAACGTGACAGTTTGATGTCCAACAGAACGCACCTACTTCACGAGATAGATGGATATGAAAACACCTGCTTTAAAGTATTACACAAGACTAGAAAGCAATAATTTAAATTTCCAAAATGTTAAACTACTCCTCCATGGTTTGGATCAGTGTTTTGGACATGTCGTGCATTATAGTTAAGATTGGGGTTAGCCAATTGGGACTTAATGTAAGTCAATGCTATATCCAAAACCAGCCGTTAATAATCTTATTTTTATTTGACTGTCAGAGAGAAACTGTAAGAGAGGGAGCATTGTGACAGCCAACAAGACTTTAACTATTAAATACCTTTTGAAATGGCCATTTCTTACAAGATATTTTAGGATGCATGTACCATTCACATGTGTGTGATCATCGTGTGTGTGTGTGTTTGTGTATCTTCCATGGTGAGGTTGTGACATGAACGTCCACCGACGGTGTGAGACCAGTGTTCCCAGCCTCTGCGGCCAGGACCACACAGAGAAGAGAGGCAGGATCCACCTGACCATTAAAGGGGAGTCCGAGGATGTCTATGTCACAGGTAAGAAGACAAAGAGATGCTGTTTTAAAAAAAAAAAAAAAAAAACATGATTTGGTAGGTAATTAAGGATGTGTTTCTCCTTTTTCTCTCTGCTATTCACCTATCTTCTAGTACGGGAGGCTCGTAACCTAATGCCTATGGATCCAAACGGCCTTTCCGACCCATATGTTAAACTAAAACTTATTCCAGACCCAAAGAGCCACAGCAAACAGAAAACCAAGACCATCCGCTCAACACTCAATCCCGTTTGGAACGAGAGTTTCATTTTGTAAGTCATTGTGTTATGTACTTAAATCAAAGGTTTACTCAGATCTGGGACAAAATGTACCTCAGCCAAATAATCAATAATAATATTGAAATATTTAGTATTTGAAAGCATCCTGAAAGAGGAAGAATAGACTTTTGAATAATGGTCCCTGAATGTGTGAAACAGTGTTCACCCTTAGGTTTCTAATGTTCAGTATATTAGGACATTGCCTGAGACAACAGGAAACAATAATTTTGTTGGCTTTGTGCATTGTTGTGTTGGTAATACAGTAAGCTAACCCTACTGTACCAAGTGATTTCAGCTTAGCTGACTATCTCTCTAGCTCAGTGCGAGGTGCCCAGTGGGACAGGAGATTGTCTGTGGAGGTGTGGGACTGGGACCGCACGTCCAGGAATGACTTCATGGGAGCGCTGTCGTTTGGAGTGAGCGAGATCTTCAGGCGTCCCATCAGCGGTTGGTTCAAACTGCTGGCCCAGGATGAGGGAGAGTACTACAACATCCCTGTGCCAGACCCGGACCTGCAGGTAGGAAACGAGCTACAAAAGAGGCCATCAGTCAGTCCTCAGGTTGAACCATAAGTCAGTGCTGATATTTATATCTCCATCCAACCAAGTGGAGCAGGCCTTTATTTTGTACCTTGAGACTGACCATTTATCCTCGGGCCTTGGCAAGGCCTTTATCGGCTTATAATTCCATCTACATCTAATAAACAGCAGCTGCCACTGCTCACTCTGGGTCAGGAGGATGTTTAACTTACTATTCGATCAAGGGTGGAAAAACCCAGAAGATTAATGCCTGGAGTTAAAGCTAAATAATTAGATAATAAATTATATAGAGTCCCCCTCCCTTCTCTGTTACCCAAAGTCTCCAGCAGGGTGCATGATTGGTCTGCCTGACTCTATCCTAAACTAGGGGTAGGAAGTTTGTTTATTGGTGTTCAGGTCTTGTGTGTCAATTGGACTGTATACCTCCATTCAAACTAAATCTTTTCACTTTGATTCTCCAGGAGCCGCAGCCAGATGCAGTAGCCTCTTCTTTGACTCAAGCGATACCCATCCCGTTGTCTGAAGGGTTCCCTGTGGCCCGTTCCCCTACCCCTGTGCCATCCTGCCCACCTATCCACCAACCGGGCCCAGCCAAAGTAAAAGTGGGCATCCTTGACTTTAACTTCCTCATGGTGCTGGGCAAAGGCAGCTTTGGCAAGGTAAACACAGCAGCCACAGAGAGGAAATGTCATCTATTCTACACTCAATCAGCACCGCTCATCCAACAGCTGTAACAGAAATCAAAGAGGCTATTCATGCTTAAGACAACAGAGATTATTCCTGGCTTTAAATCATTTCCTCTATTGATGGACTTGACCTTCAAGTGGCATTTCATTCAGCAGCTCCGGGATAGAGCAAGGCAGGAGAGAAACATCCTCTTTTATGCTAACATGCTCATTGTCTCTCCTACAAATGATTCATTTAACCCTTAGCTTCTTCAGTGCTGTCAGCAGTCGTGAGCTTGGGCTGACTTCCTACATGGCCCAAAGACAGGCACAGACAGTCCTCCTGGTGGTGTTCATTTCAAGCAAGCCTCTGCTCTCCATTCTCTCTTTAATTCCCCAGCAGATGAGGCATAATGAAGAGAATGGAGTCTGGAGTCCTCCTTCTTCCTCCTCTGAAATCCCCCTGTGCTGTTTCATAACTGTCAGAGCAGTCTACAGAGGACAGGAGAAATAGACTCGACTTACATAAGATGTGAGGGGAAAAATAGGACCCAAGAAAGGAGAGACAGACCCTGGGGCTGCTGACTGAGGGGAAGTGAGGAAGAGAGATAGAAAGAGAGAAAAGGATTACTGTGCAGCAGAATGTGACAAAATGACCAAAAGGAAATGGGATAACATGAGCGGAAAAAGAGGAGACGGTACATGTGACTGTTCTTGAGATTTGTAATAATCTGAAGGGGGATGTATCCCACTTTTATGGGAGTTAGTTTGAGACCTCAGGGAAGAGCTGGAGACACAGAGGATGGCAGGATTTCTCTCAGTGACTGGCAGCTCATCGATAGATGTACACACATACAAACACAGCCTCCTTTACAAGCCCCTTTGTGGAGTCGCATTGAATTTTAAAGAATGAAACCGAGTAATGTTCTGTTCCATTCATCACGATATCAAAGTGAAATGAGCTCTCCCAGCAGGCGAGTGACCATTACAGCGCAGCGCTGCGGTTAGACCAGGCAATTTGAAACAGTGTTGTTGTCAGCAGTTTCCATTGCTCTTTACCATATCTTTACCACGGCAAATCCTGCTCACGCAGCTATGGAGAAAATTACAGCATCGTTATGTCCACCCATAGCAGCCGATTTCAAAGGAGTGTGACATAGCCTCCGAATGTGCTTTAAATGTCTGATAAAATCACGAGAGCCGTTTTGCTTTTCATTCCTGACATAATAATGTGTGTTGAAACCTTCAGATGTGGAGAAGCTTTAATTAAACTCAGCTACAGTTATTGGACAATGGGATAAATGTGCACAGGAATGAACTCTTTCAAGCATGTGCCTATACAATGTAATCACTCTTTTCTCTAGCACGACTATATAGTCCTGTGAATATACACACATTTTCAATACTGAGCGTTTCAACAATCTTGGCATGGCTCTGATGTCACATCAGAAATCTCCATCTTTTTTTTTTTTTTTTTTTTTTTGATCACATGAGGAGGGTAATTTGTCCCAATTCTGTTGTGGAGGGTTTGTGTGGAGGGCTCCGCAAATGTGCATGAATTCATTGCTATCGCGAGCCTTTACAAGAAACACACAAAAGCCTGAATCTATCGCAATAAAATATGAAAATGTCAGAAATGTAAGCGAGCAGTACTTTCAAACGTAGCTTGTACACATCACGTATCAAACAGAGCCCTGGTTATATGGCCATGCTTTCACACAATTTTGATGCAGTCAGATGAAGCTCAAACTAGCTCTTATCTATCCTCAGATTAATTCATTATGTAGTTAAAACGTGCTTTTTGGATTTATTTATAGCACATCTTTCAAACAGATGTTGCATAAAACAAAGAAAAGCAGATAGACATAAAAACTCAGCTTTAGCCATTAGGTACTCTTTCATATGAATGTATTCATCCTACTTTATAGTGTTATGACAATACTGAACAATGTAATAGCACATAGCATATTTTTCTCATATAGCAAGCCTTATTAAGACTCATAATACAGCAGCAGAAGGAAACTCCCATAATTTGTCCATTTTGAGGCAGCGAGAACAAACATTTGCAAATAATCAGGCAAGATGTAAAACATCTGAAATATCGTTATGTTGTGTTCATGCAAAGGAATGTAACTGGGTCATTACAACAAGCATGTCAGAAAGTGTGTTATCTATGTTATGACTAGAAACTTTCACAAGATGCAACTTGTAAATAACTGTACAGTTATTTCTGTGTAACTTAGAGGAAGTTTGAAAAATTGAATAATTAAATGAATAATTCAGCATTTTCTAGTCGGGCACATATAAAGTCAATGATACTCAAACTGAGGGTAGGGGGCTTTTTTGGGATTCGATCTGACTTTTAGCCAAAATCTGCAAAGTGTTGCAAATGTGCCTCAAAAGCTCTTACATTTAATAAAACAGCAAAAGTAGTGTTCTCCAAACTAGAGCACCTTGTCACTCATTACACAATGACCTAAAAAACGTTCAGCACTGGCAGAGTTACTGTACAGTACATGTTTCATTCCATCTGGGGATAGAAAAGAAGCTGGAGGGACAGACACTGATTTTTAATGCACTTTGTGTCAAAGACATGTTTGAAAAAAAGTATTCTTGGTTTGATGCACATGCTGCTGTATGCCAACTTTGAGAGGCATTTTAAAGAAGTGATTAAATGAAGGATTCTTTAGCTGGTGCTCATCCTTTTTTTTATTCTCCTTGCCTGCTGGTCGGTTTTGAGTTGTCTATAAATAAATGTTGCGATTATTTATAGCAGTTAAGTACATGCAGATACTCCACTAAACTTTCTCTCCTCTCTTTGTTTCTGTGCAGGTGTTGCTGGCAGAGGAGCGAGGCAGCGAGCGTCTGTTCGCCGTCAAAGTCTTGAAGAAAGACGTTCTCTTTCAGGACGAGGACACAGAGAGCGCCCTGGTGGAGAGGAGGGTTCTAGCGCTTTCCTCTCGCCCTTACTTCCTCACATCGCTTTACTGCGCCTTCCAAACTGAGGTGTGTGTGTGTTTGTGTGTGTGTGTTTGTGTGTGTCGGTCTGTGTGTGTATAGAGGGCAGACTGGGATAACCTCCATCAAATTGTCCATAAACCTGCCTGACATTTTGGCAGCATAGTCCTCCCATGGGTTGAATTTTCATTAATAAAATTCAATAATTAGCTTGCTTTCTATAACAAGGCCCTGTGTCCTGGAGGAGAGGTTTTAACAGATTGCTTTTTAATACAGACACAGAGGTGATTATGTATGGAGAGTGTGTATGTCTGTGTGCTTTTTCTACAGGACCGTCTGTATTATGTGATGGAATATGTCAACGGTGGAGACCTGATGTTCCACATTCAGATAGTCGGCAAGTTCAAAGAGCCTCACGCAGCGTATGTAGTCGAAAAGCTTTTTTCTTTTACCTTTAATCACGCTCCTCATTTACAACGTGTCATTTCCTGCCTCTGTTGTGTTCTCTATTCTTTTGCATACACACTTGTCTCTTTGCTTTGTTCATCATACAAAGTGAGGCATAAAAAATCCCCCCCCCAACCCCCCCGACTTTCTCCTCCCACTAATCTCATCTTTCCATCTACATCCCTCCCTCTGGCTGTTCATCTGATCAATAATCTTTGATCAATCATCTTAAACTAGTTCTTACCCTGTTGCTCATTTCCAGATCTCTTTCTTCATCAATCCGCCTTTCATCTTTTTGGTTACTCTCCCTTTCATCACCCTCTTCAGCTCCATTCCCCCTCTCTGCTGGCTGAAAACCTTAGCCAATTTTCTGCAAGATAAAACAACTAGTTGTGACCCCCCCCCCCCCTTTTACCCAATACCTCCTCTTCTCTCTCTCTCTCTCTCTCTCCAGGTTTTATGCAGCAGAGATAGCTGTCGGCCTCTTCTTCCTCCACAGCAAAGGCATCATCTACAGGTAGAGAAGTGGGACACTATACTAACAAGGCCTAGCTTGGTGCTGTCACCACCCAGCCAACAGACGTGAAACTGATTTATCTTGTCTCTTATAGCTAATGACTGTTATAAAGATGTTATCTATCAAAATGATTCATGCCGTGTGATCTGTCTCCTTTCATCTCAGGGATCTGAAGCTGGATAACGTGCTGCTTGACAGCGAGGGCCACATAAAGATAGCTGATTTCGGGATGTGCAGGGAAGGCATGTTCGAAGGCGATACCACGCGCACCTTCTGCGGCACCCCCGACTACATCGCCCCCGAGGTACCTCAAACCCACTGCCCTCACTCCATGGTCCAGACTAACTTCTGAACTCCCCTCATTTGTTCCTCAGATCCCTCATTTCCTCTCATCTCACCCCTGCCTTCCCCTTTTTATTAGCTTGACCTGTTTTGCATCACTGTAAGAGGGTTGAGTTGCTTCGCTGCAGATCCTCTCTTCTCCTCAGTCCTCTTTGACCTTGTCAGCGTTTTTGAATAATTAGCTTCCCATGATTCTATTAGCAGTGGTGTGTGTCCTTGTGTTATCTGAACGTGCATAGTAATCCCCTCTTGTCCTTCAGAAACCTCGTATTTGCAGTTTTTTATGTAAGTTAAGGTATAATACTCCCCTGAGAAAAACACACGACTGCAAACCAACTTAAAAACGTCAAAAGGATTTGATTATGATGCATATTTTAGGCTGGAAACTGCAGCTGTGTTTCGTATTTTTGCACATTTTTAAGATACAAAATATTATTTATGTATGCTGCATGTTTACCTTGCAAATACATTAAATATTATGTGTCCATGTTAAAGCCATAAAGAAATTAGATTTAGAGACAGAAAAAGGTGATATTCAGCGAGGGAGAGGGAGAGAGGGAGGGAGGGAGGAGAGAGAGAGAAAGAGAGAGAGGATATGACGTGATTCTTTGAAAGTGTAAACCTTGCTATGGCACCCCTGGGTATTGACTGGCTTATGTAAACAACCATTGATTCTCTTGCATCTGCCATTTTGGAAGGGATACAATATATTTCCCTAGGGGCTGGGAATTGTTCCCTCGTGCTCCTCCCACCTCCCTTTGTGAACACATACACACAAACAACAGGGAAACAAACACATGTAAACACACAAACCCAAAGTCATGTTCTTATTATGAGATCATTCATACATTAACTGCTCACTTGTGCCGTGCTCTCTCTGTTCCTCACACTGCTTTCTGTTTCGGCCTCTTTCCAGCAGCAGCAAATCCTCCGAGCTGCCACAGCTCTGCTGCCTTCTCTGTCGCAGCTTGTCTACTTTTACTTTCTTATCTCACTCCCTTCACCTTTTCTCTCAATGCTTTCTAGATTGTGGCATATCAGCCCTATGATAAAGCAGTAGACTGGTGGTCCTATGGAGTACTGCTGTATGAAATGCTGGCAGGACAGGTAACATTTAATCCTTACAATATAACCGTGAACACAGACATTAAAGCCTGCTGTACTCGTCCTTTGTAATGACTTCAAAAGAATATTTGAAAGGTTTTCATTTCAATATATTTGCCTAAAAAGGTTTTCATTGTTACTTTATTTCTTCTTCTCTTTCTCTCTCTCTCTCTCTCTCTCTCTCTTTCTTTTCCGTCCCAGCCACCGTTTGACGGTATAGATGAGGAGGAGCTGTTTCAGTCCATCATGGAGCAGAGCGTCTCCTACCCCAAAACTCTCTCTCGTGAAGCTGTCGCTATCTGCAAGGGAGTATGTTGTTACCACTTTATTTCTTTAACTCGTAACGCATAGAGCAAAAACAATAAGGATTACATTTAATTACATTCCTAAAATATATTACATTCATAACCAAAAAAGCTTAACTGCTCAAACAGCGGGAATCCACGAGCCTGTCGCTTTCTTCAAGTTATAAAATCCGTCCTCCAGAGAGTCTTCAGTGGGTTAGCTGAGTATTCCTGCACATTAACAGCCTCTAAAAAACACATCATTACATGTTGGCTTTTGTCCTTTTTAAAAAAAAAAAAAACATGATTAAAGAAATAAAATAAGATTAAAATATGCTGTAAACGATTCGTGATGTCTTTATTTGGAATAAGACTTGCATCTTCTATACTGTTAATATTGTTAAGGTAAGCTAAGCTAACATGCCTAAAGCCGCTGAGCTTACTCAGACGCAAAAGTGTTATAATATTTATTTAGAGCGCACAAATATGGGTAATAATATAAATGCAAATGTAAATCTGGGAAAAATTAAGCAAAAGGAATTGAAATTTCAAGTA